>NC_091390.1:10271686-10349186 GCF_038502225.1 Cherax quadricarinatus
GCCTATAATATCTATCATTCTCACTTATAATAACTACCATTCTCACCTATAATAACTATCATTCTCACCTATAATAACTACCATTCTCACCTATAATAACTACCATTCTCACCTATAATAACTACCATTCTCACCTATAATAACTACCATTCTCACCTATAATAACTATCATTCTCACCTATAATAACTACCACTCACCTATAATAACTATCATTCTCACCTATAATAACTATCATTCTCGCCTATAATAACTACCATTCTCACCTATAATAACTACCATTCTCACCTATAATAACTATCATTCTCACCTATAATAACTATCATTCTCACCTATAATAACTATCATTCTCACCTATAATTATCATTCTCACCAATAATAACTACCATTCTCACCTACAATAACTATAATTCTCACCTATAATAACTATCATTCTCACCTATAAAAACTATCATTCTCACCTATAATAACTACCATTCTCACCTATAATAACTACCATTCTCACCTATAATAACTACCATTCTCACCTATAATAACTACCATTCTCACCTATAATAACTACCATTCTCACCTATAATAACTATCATTCTCACCTATAATAACTACCATTCTCACCTATAATAACTACCATTCTCACCTATAATAACTATCATTCTCACCTATAATAACTGTCATTCTCACCTATAATAACTACCATTCTCACCTATAATAACTATCATTCTCACCTAAAATAACTATCATTCTCACCTATAATAACTATCATTCTCACCTATAATAACTACCATTCTCGCCTATAATAACTATCATTCTCACCTATAATAACTATCATTCTCATCTATAATAACTATCATTCTCACCTATAATAACTACCATTCTCACCTATAATAACTACCATTCTCACCTATAATAACTATCATTCTCACCTATAATAACTATCATTCTCGCCTATAATAACTATCATTCTCACCTATAATGACTATCATTCTCGCCTATAATAACTATCATTCTCACCTATAATAACTATCATTCTCGCTTATAATAACTATCATTCTCACCTATAATAACTATCATTCTCACCTATAATAACTATCATTCTCGCCTATAATAACTATCATTCTCACCTATAATAACTATCATTCTCACCTATAATAACTACCATTCTCACCTATAATAACTACCATTCTCACCTATAATAACTATCATTCTCACCTATAATAACTATCATTCTCGCCTATAATAACTATCATTCTCACCTATAATGACTATCATTCTCGCCTATAATAACTATCATTCTCACCTATAATAACTATCATTCTCGCTTATAATAACTATCATTCTCACCTATAATAACTATCATTCTCACCTATAATAACTATCATTCTCGCCTATAATAACTATCATTCTCACCTATAATAACTATCATTCTCACCTATAATAACTACCATTCTCACCTATAATAACTACCATTCTCGCCTATAATAACTATCATTCTCACCTATAATAACTATCATTCTCACCTATAATAACTGCCATTCTCACCTATAATAACTACCATTCTCGCCTATAATAACTATCATTCTCACCTATAATAACTACCATTCTCACCTATAATAACTACCATTCTCACCTATAATAACTACCATTCTCACCTATAATAACTACCATTCTCACCTATAATAACTTCCATTCTCACCTATAATAACTACCATTCTCACCTATAATAACTACCATTCTCACCTATAATAACTATCATTCTCACCTATAATAACTATAATTCTCACCTATAATAACTATCATTCTCACCTCTAATAACTACCATTCTCACCTATAATAACTATCATTCTCACCTATAATAACTCTCATTCTCACCTATAATAACTACCATTCTCACCTATAATAACTATCATTCTCACCTATAATAACTATCATTCTCACCTATAATAACTACCATTCTCGCCTATAATAACTATCATTCTCACCTTTAATAACTACCAATCTCACCTATAATAACTACCATTCTCACCTATAATAACTACCATTCTCACCTATAGTAACTACTATTCTCACCTATAATAACTATCATTCTCACCTATAATAACTATCATTCTCACCTATAATAACTACCATTCTCACCTATAATAACTACCATTCTCACCTATAATAACTACCATTCTCACCTATAATAACTATCATTCTCACCTATAATAACTATCATTCTCACCTATAATAACTACCATTCTGACCTATATTAACTATCATTCTCACCTATAATAACTACCATTCTCACCTATAATAACTATCATTCTCACCTATAATAACTACCATTCTCACCTATAATAACTATCATTCTCACTTATAATAACTATCATTCTCACCTATAATATCTACCATTCTCACCTATAATAACTATCATTCTCACCTATAATAACTACCATTCTCACCTATAATTACTATCATTCTCACCTATAATAACTACCATTCTCACCTATAATAACTATCATTCTCACTTATAATAACTATCATTCTCACCTATAATAACTACCATTCTCACCTATAATAACTATCATTCTCACCTATAATAACTACCATTCTCACCTATAATAACTATCATTCTCACCTATAATAACTACCATTCTCACCTATAATAACTATCATTCTCACTTATAATAACTATCATTCTCACCTATAATTACTACCATTCTCACCTATAATAACTATCATTCTCACCTATAATAACTACCATTCTCACCTATAATAACTATCATTCTCACCTATAATAACTACCATTCTCACCTATAATAACTATCATTCTCACTTATAATAACTATCATTCTCACCTATAATTACTACCATTCTCACCTATAATAACTATCATTCTCACCTATAATAACTACCATTCTCGCCTATAATAACTATCATTCTCACCTTTAATAACTACCAATCTCACCTATAATAACTACCATTCTCACCTATAATAACTACCATTCTCACCTATAGTAACTACTATTCTCACCTATAATAACTATCATTCTCACTTATAATAACTATCATTCTCACCTATAATTACTACCATTCTCACTTATAATAACTATCATTCTCACCTATAATAACTACCATTCTCACCTATAATAACTATCATTCTCACCTATAATAACTACCATTCTCACCTATAATAACTATCATTCTCACTTATAATAACTATCATTCTCACCTATAATTACTACCATTCTCACCTATAATAACTATCATTCTCACCTATAATAACTACCATTCTCACCTATAATAACTATCATTCTCACCTATAATAACTACCATTCTCACCTATAATAACTATCATTCTCACTTATAAAAACTATCATTCTCACTTATAATAACTACAATTCTCACCTATAATAACTACCATTCTCACCTATAATAACTACCATTCTCACCTATAATAACTACCATTCTCGCCTATAATAACTATCATTCTCACTTATAATAACTACCATTCTCACCTATAATAACTATCATTCTCACCTATAATAACTATCATTCTCACCTATAATAACTACCATTCTCACCTATAATAACTAACATTCTCACCTATAATAACTACCATTCTCACCTATAATAACTATCATTCTCACCTATAATAACTACCATTTCTCACCTATAATAACTATCATTCTCACCTATAATAACTATCATTCTCTATAATAATAACTACCATTCTCACCTATAATAACTACCATTCTCACCTATAATAACTATCATTCTCACCTATAATAACTATCATTCTCACCTATAATAACTATCATTCTCACCTATAATTATCATTCTCACCAATAATAACTACCATTCTCACCTATAATAACTATAATTCTCACCTATAATAACTATCATTCTCACCTATAATAACTATCATTCTCACCTATAATAACTACCATTCTCGCCTATAATAACTATAATTCTCACCTATAATAACTATCATTCTCACCTATAATAACTACCATTCTCACCTATAATAACTACCATTCTCACCTATAATAACTATCATTCTCACCTATAATAACTATCATTCTCACCTATAATAACTACCATTCTCACCTATAATAACTATCATTCTCACCTAAAATAACTATCATTCTCACCTATAATAACTATCATTCTCACCTATAATAACTACCATTCTCGCCTATAATAACTATCATTCTCACCTATAATAACTATCATTCTCATCTATAATAACTATCATTCTCACCTATAATAACTACATTCTCACCTATAATAACTACCATTCTCACCTATAATAACTATCATTCTCACCTATAATGACTATCATTCTCGCCTATAATAACTATCATTCTCACCTATAATGACTATCATTCTCGCCTATAATAACTATCATTCTCATCTATAATAACTATCATTCTCGCTTATAATAACTATCATTCTCACCTACAATAACTATCATTCTCACCTATAATAACTATCATTCTCGCCTATAATAACTATCATTCTCACCAATAATAACTATCATTCTCACCTATAATAACTATCATTCTCACCTATAATAACTATCATTCTCACCTATAATAACTATCATTCTCGCCTATAATAACTATCATTCTCACCTATAATAACTATCATTCTCGCCTATAATAACTATCATTCTCACCTATAATAACTATCATTCTCACCTATAATAACTGCCATTCTCACCTATAATAACTACCATTCTCGCCTATAATAACTATCATTTTCACCTATAATAACTACCATTCTCACCTATAATAACTACCATTCTCACCTATAATAACTACCATTCTCACCTAGTCTCACCTGGTCACAGACCGGGCCGCGGGGGCGTTGACCCCCGAAACTCTCTCCAGGTAACTCCAGGTATAATAACTACCATTCTCACCTATAATAACTACCATTCTCACCTATAATAACTACCATTCTCGCCTATAATAACTATCATTCTCACTTAAAATAACTACCATTCTCACCTATAATAACTACCATTCTCGCCTATAATAAGTATCATTCTCACTTATAATAACTACCATTCTCACCTATAATAACTATCATTCTCACCTATAATAACTATCATTCTCACCAATAATAGCTACCATTCTCACCTATAATAACTACCATTCTCACCTATAATAACTACCATTCTCACCTATAATAACTATCATTCTCACCTATAAAAACTACCATTCTCACCTATAATACTACCATTCTCACCTATAATAACTATCATTCTCACCTATAATAACTATCATTCTCACCAATAATAGCTACCATTCTTACCTATAATAACTATCATTCTCGCCTATAATAAATAACCATTCTCACCTATAATAACTATCATTCTCACTTATAATAACTATAATTCTCACCTATAATAACTACCATTCTCACCTATAATAACTACCATTCTCACCTATAATAACTACAATTCTCGCCTATAATAACTATCATTCTCACTTACAATAACTACCATTCTCACCTATAATAACTGTCATTCTCACCTATAATAACTATCATTCTCACCTATAATAACTACCATTCTCACCTATAATAACTACCATTCTCACCTATAATAACTACCATTCTAACCTATAATAACTATCCTTCTCACCTATAATAACTATCATTCTCGCCTATAATAACTACCATTCTCACCTATAAAAACTATCATTCTCACTTATAATAACTACCATTCTCACCTATAATAACTACCATTCTCACCTATAATAACTACCATTCTCGCCTATAATATCTATCATTCTCACTTATAATAACTACCATTCTCACCTATAATAACTATCATTCTCACCTATAATAACTACCATTCTCACCTATAATAACTACCATTCTCACCTATAATAACTACCATTCTCACCTATAATAACTACCATTCTCACCTATAATAACTATCATTCTCACCTATAATAACTACCACTCACCTATAATAACTATCATTCTCACCTATAATAACTATCATTCTCGCCTATAATAACTACCATTCTCACCTATAATAACTACCATTCTCACCTATAATAACTATCATTCTCACCTATAATAACTATCATTCTCACCTATAATAACTATCATTCTCACCTATAATTATCATTCTCACCAATAATAACTACCATTCTCACCTACAATAACTATAATTCTCACCTATAATAACTATCATTCTCACCTATAAAAACTATCATTCTCACCTATAATAACTACCATTCTCACCTATAATAACTACCATTCTCACCTATAATAACTACCATTCTCACCTATAATAACTACCATTCTCACCTATAATAACTACCATTCTCACCTATAATAACTATCATTCTCACCTATAATAACTACCATTCTCACCTATAATAACTACCATTCTCACCTATAATAACTATCATTCTCACCTATAATAACTGTCATTCTCACCTATAATAACTACCATTCTCACCTATAATAACTATCATTCTCACCTAAAATAACTATCATTCTCACCTATAATAACTATCATTCTCACCTATAATAACTACCATTCTCGCCTATAATAACTATCATTCTCACCTATAATAACTATCATTCTCATCTATAATAACTATCATTCTCACCTATAATAACTACCATTCTCACCTATAATAACTACCATTCTCACCTATAATAACTATCATTCTCACCTATAATAACTATCATTCTCGCCTATAATAACTATCATTCTCACCTATAATGACTATCATTCTCGCCTATAATAACTATCATTCTCACCTATAATAACTATCATTCTCGCTTATAATAACTATCATTCTCACCTATAATAACTATCATTCTCACCTATAATAACTATCATTCTCGCCTATAATAACTATCATTCTCACCTATAATAACTATCATTCTCACCTATAATAACTACCATTCTCACCTATAATAACTACCATTCTCACCTATAATAACTATCATTCTCACCTATAATAACTATCATTCTCGCCTATAATAACTATCATTCTCACCTATAATGACTATCATTCTCGCCTATAATAACTATCATTCTCACCTATAATAACTATCATTCTCGCTTATAATAACTATCATTCTCACCTATAATAACTATCATTCTCACCTATAATAACTATCATTCTCGCCTATAATAACTATCATTCTCACCTATAATAACTATCATTCTCACCTATAATAACTACCATTCTCACCTATAATAACTACCATTCTCGCCTATAATAACTATCATTCTCACCTATAATAACTATCATTCTCACCTATAATAACTGCCATTCTCACCTATAATAACTACCATTCTCGCCTATAATAACTATCATTCTCACCTATAATAACTACCATTCTCACCTATAATAACTACCATTCTCACCTATAATAACTACCATTCTCACCTATAATAACTACCATTCTCACCTATAATAACTTCCATTCTCACCTATAATAACTACCATTCTCACCTATAATAACTACCATTCTCACCTATAATAACTATCATTCTCACCTATAATAACTATAATTCTCACCTATAATAACTATCATTCTCACCTCTAATAACTACCATTCTCACCTATAATAACTATCATTCTCACCTATAATAACTCTCATTCTCACCTATAATAACTACCATTCTCACCTATAATAACTATCATTCTCACCTATAATAACTATCATTCTCACCTATAATAACTACCATTCTCGCCTATAATAACTATCATTCTCACCTTTAATAACTACCAATCTCACCTATAATAACTACCATTCTCACCTATAATAACTACCATTCTCACCTATAGTAACTACTATTCTCACCTATAATAACTATCATTCTCACCTATAATAACTATCATTCTCACCTATAATAACTACCATTCTCACCTATAATAACTACCATTCTCACCTATAATAACTACCATTCTCACCTATAATAACTATCATTCTCACCTATAATAACTATCATTCTCACCTATAATAACTACCATTCTGACCTATATTAACTATCATTCTCACCTATAATAACTACCATTCTCACCTATAATAACTATCATTCTCACCTATAATAACTACCATTCTCACCTATAATAACTATCATTCTCACTTATAATAACTATCATTCTCACCTATAATATCTACCATTCTCACCTATAATAACTATCATTCTCACCTATAATAACTACCATTCTCACCTATAATTACTATCATTCTCACCTATAATAACTACCATTCTCACCTATAATAACTATCATTCTCACTTATAATAACTATCATTCTCACCTATAATAACTACCATTCTCACCTATAATAACTATCATTCTCACCTATAATAACTACCATTCTCACCTATAATAACTATCATTCTCACCTATAATAACTACCATTCTCACCTATAATAACTATCATTCTCACTTATAATAACTATCATTCTCACCTATAATTACTACCATTCTCACCTATAATAACTATCATTCTCACCTATAATAACTACCATTCTCACCTATAATAACTATCATTCTCACCTATTATCCCACCTTTAATATAGACTTACCTTTAAATTTAAAGGTATAACTAAGGTCTTGTACGTCCACTGTGACTTCCATTTTGCACTCACATTCCCCTCTAGGGAGGTTCCTTGATGCTGGTGAGGGGCTCTTGATCTAGGGAATTGGATCTGTGCTCCAGTTCCCTGAAACGAGTCTAAATACCTTCCATTCCCCCCCCATGTGCTGTATAATCCTACGGGTTTAGCGCTTTCCCATAGATATAATTCTATTCTTTAAGACAGTAGTAAAATTTAAATAATAATTACAGAGTATTAATTTAAATAATAATTACGGGGTAAATTTAATTTTCTAATGGGGAAAAGGACACTTACGTACAGTTCAGGATATTAAGGACACCGTTTCTCTACGAACGGTTTCTTCAGTCCTAAGTACTGAAGAAGCCAAGTATAGGAACATAAGAAAGGACCTACAGGCCTACTGGCCTATGAGAAGCAGGTCCAATTCCCCTACCGGTTAAGCTCACTAACCTAGTGACCTTAAGCTCACTTAGGTCCAACTCACACCCACCCACACCCGCTCATGTATTTATCCAACGTGGCTCTGGTGGCCTGGTGGTTAACGCTCTGGCTTCACACGGTGAGGGCCTGGGTTCGATTCCCAGCCAGAGTAGAAACATTGGACGTGTTTCTTTCCACCTGTTGTCTATGTTCCCCATCAGTAAAATGGGTACCTGGGTGTTAGTCGACTGGTGTGGGTCGCATCCTGGGACACTGACCTAAGGAGGCCTGGTCACAGACCGGGCCGCGGGGGCGTTGACCCCCGGAACTCTCTCCAGATAAACTCCAGATAAACTTTTGATACTACACAACGTTTTAGCTTCTCTGACGGTACTCGGGAGTTTGTTCCACTCCCCCACTCCTGTCTTCCAATAAACCTCCTAATCTGTACATACCTGGAGTAAACCTGGAGGGTATTCCGGGGATCAACGCCCCCGCGGCCCGGTCCACGACAAGGCCTCTCGGTGGATCAGGGCCTGATCAACCAGGCTGTTACTGCTGGCCGCCCGTAATACAACGTGCGAACCACAGCCCGGCTGATCTGGCACCGACTTTAAATATCTGTCCAGTTCCCTCTTAAAGGCAGCCAGGGGCCTATTAGGCAGCCAGGGGCCTATTAGGCAGTCAGGGGCCTATTAGGCAGCCAGGGGCCTATTAGGCAGCCAGGGGCCTATAAGGCAGCCAGGGGCCTATTAGGCAGCCAGGAACCTATTAGGCAACCAGGAGCCTATTAGGCAGCCAGGGGCCTATTAGGCAGTCAGGGGCCTATTAGGCAGTCAGGGGCCTATTAGGCAGCCAGGGGCCTATTAGGCAGCCAGGGGCCTATAAGGCAGCCAGGGGCCTATTAGGCAGCCAGGAACCTATTAGGCAACCAGGAGCCTATTAGGCAGCCAGGGGCCTATTAGGCAGTCAGGGGCCTATTAGGCAGTCAGGGGCCTATTAGGCAGCCAGGGGCCTATAAGGCAGCCAGGGGCCTATTAGGCAGCCAGGAACCTATTAGGCAACCAGGAGCCTATTAGGCAGCCAGGGGCCTATTAGGCAGCCAGGGGCCTATTAGACAGCCAAGAGCCTATTAGGCAGCCAGAGACCTATTAGGCAGTCAGGGGCATATTAGGCAGCCAGGGACCTATTAGGCAGCCAGGGGCCTATTAGGCAGCCAGGGGCCTATTAGGCAGCCAGGTGCCTATTAGGCAGCCAGGGGCCTATAAGGCAGCCAGGAACCTATTAGGCAGCCAGTAGCCTATTAGGCAGCCAGGGGCCTATAAGGCAGCCAGGAACCTATTAGGCAGCCAGGAGCCTATTAGGCAGCCAGGGGCCTATTAGGCAGCCAGGGACCTATTAGACAGCCAGGAGCCTATTAGGCAGCCAGGGGCCTATTAGGCAGTCAGGGGCCTATTAGGCAGCCAGGGGCCTATTAGGCAGCCAGGGGCCTATTAGGCAGTCGGGGCCTATTAGGCAGCCAGGGGCCTATTAGGCAGCCAGGGGCCTATTAGGCAGCCAGGGACCTATTACATATGTGTTTTTCCCACATCTTGTGGGTATCACCATTCCTCATTTTCTAATGGGTTGCAGACAAGCACACCTGGACACAAGACGCTACCAGCAGCTAAAGATAGCAGAGCGTTTCACTCAAGCCGATGGCAGCGCTAAGCTTTACATAGGCAGGGAAAGCCTCTTGCCCGGGCAGTCAGCTTGGCCCATCCCTCACGATGCTCCTTACAGATCCTACCTAGACCGCTGCCTCATGGCTGTTACTGAGGTCAGTGCCTGTAGAAATTTCTCCAACAGTTGTGAAGGGCTATTAATTCCAAGGAATTGGAGCTATCCTACCCTTTCGCGGATCACACCTAATTACCCCTCGTTCTCTTAAGGTTTTAACTTAGCCCTATGAATATGGTAATTGATAATGGATGCTAATTACATCGTGGCTATAATATTTTTTGCAAATCTTGTATTCAACAGGTTGGACTGTACGAAAAATGGAGTAAAGATCTTATGTTGCAAGCTCAGGCAAAGAGCCGCAAGAGACAGCAGCAACAGCAGCATGGATCAGGGGAGTCAGGCAGCATCATTGTGGCACTCACCATCAAACACTGTCAGGGCGCCTTCATGCTGCATCTCCTGGGACTTATAATTGCTCTACTTTCGTTTCTCGTGGAGGTGTTGACACTGTGTGTACTGTACAGCGGACATTAACGTTGTGTCATGTCATCCCAGGAACTAAAACATCCCTAATAGGTAGATGAAATGCTTATAATCATAACCATAGAAAGGGTGGACTGGCAAACCAGCGGAAGGCCTCGGTCAGATGACCAAAAGCTCCAATGGCAGGTCTTCGTATACACATGTGTCCTTTTACCTAAGATATTGTCAGAAATTCTTCCTTTAGTAATAAAGTGTCTCTCTCTCAGTCCTCGTAGCGAATAATAATCATAATTAACATGACAGACAAGAGATAATGTGTGTAAATTATTCCCAAAATTAATACCAGGTAACCCCTGGAAGAGAACTTCAGGCCGGTGAAGGGCTCTTGATTTAAGGAAATACAGCTAGTACCTTGTTCATCCCGTCAAAACTGATTACCTTCCATTATCCAGGTACTGTATGACCCCTTAGAGTCTGGTGCTCCAAATAAATATAACGATGCCCGTGGCCTGGTGGCTAAAGCTATAGCTTCACACCGCGAGGGACTGCGTTCGATTCTCCGCGAGGGTAGAAACATTGGACGTGTTTCTTGACACCGGTTATCTATGTTCACTCATCAGTAAAATGGGTACCTGGGTGTTAGTCGACTGGTGTGGGTCACATCCTGGGTGTTAGTCGACTGGTGTGGGTCACATCCTGAGTGTTAGTGGACTGGTGTGGGTCACATCCTGGGTGTTAGTGGACTGGTGTGGGTCACATCCTGGGTGTTAGTGGACTGGTGTGGGTCACATCCTGGGTGTTAGTCGACTGGTGTGGGTCACATCCTGGGTGTTAGTGGACTGGTGTGGGTCACATCCTGGGTGTTAGTGGACTGGTGTGGGTTACATCCTGGGTGTTAGTGGACTGGTGTGGGTCACATCCTGGGTGTTAGTGGACTGGTGTGGGTCACATCCTGGGTGTTAGTCGACTGGTGTGGGTCACATCCTGGGTGTTAGTGGACTGGTGTGGGTCACATCCTGGGTGTTAGTGGACTAGTGTGGGTCACATCCTGGGTGTTAGTGGACTGGTGTGGGTCACATCCTGGGTGTTAGTGGACTGGTGTGGGTCACATCCTGGGTGTTAGTGGACTGGTGTGGGTCACATCCTGGGTGTTAGTGGACTGGTGTGGGTCACATCCTGGGTGTTAGTGGACTGGTGTGGGTCGCATCCTGGGTGTTAGTGGACTGGTGTGGGTCACATCCTGGGTGTTAGTGGACTGGTGTGGGTCACATCCTGGGTGTTAGTGGACTGGTGTGGGTCGCATCCTGGGTGTTAGTGGACTGGTGTGGGTCGCATCCTGGGTGTTAGTGGACTGGTGTGTGTAACATCATGGGTGCTAGTGGATTGGTGTCGGCCTCATCCTGGGTGTTAGTGGATTGGTGTGGGTCACATCCTGTGTTAGGGGAATGGAGTGGATCGCTTCCTGGGTGTTAGTGGACTGTTGTGCTTCACACTCTGGGTGTTAGTGGTCTGGTGTGGGTCACATCCTGCGTGTTAATGGACTGGTCTGGGTCGCATCCTGGGTGTTAGTGGTCTGGTGTGGGTCACATCCTGGGTGTTAGTGGACTGGTGTGGGTCACATCCTGGGTGTTAGTGGACTGGTGTGGGTCGCATCCTGGGTGTTAGTGGACTGGTGTGGGTCACATCCTGGGTGTTAGTGGACTGGTGTGGGTCGCATCCTGGGTGTTAGTGGACTGTTGTGCGTCGCATCCTGGGTGTTAGTGGACTGGTGTGGGTCACATCCTGGGTGTTAGTGGACTGGTGTGGGTCACATCCTGGGTGTTAGTGGACTGGTGTGGGTCGCATCCTGGGTGTTAGTGGACTGGTGTGGGTCACATCCTGGGTGTTAGTGGACTGGTGTGGGTCACATCCTGGGTGTTAGTGGACTGGTGTGGGTCGCATCCTGGGTGTTAGTGGACTGGTGTGGGTCACATCCTGGGTGTTAGTGGACTGGTGTGGGTCACATCCTGCGTGTTAGTGGACTGGTGTGGGTCGCATCCTGGGTGTTAGTGGACTGTTGTGCGTCGCATCCTGGGTGTTAGTGGACTGGTGTGGGTCACATCCTGGGTGTTAGTGGACTGGTGTGGGTCGCATCCTGGGTGTTAGTGGACTGTTGTGCGTCGCATCCTGGGTGTTAGTGGACTGGTGTGGGTCGCATCCTGGGTGTTAGTGGACTGGTGTGGGTCACATCCTGGGTGTTAGTGGACTGGTGTGGGTCACATCCTGGGTATTAGTGGACTGGTGTGGGTCGCATCCTGGGTGTTAGTGGACTGGTGTGGGTCGCATCCTGGGTGTTAGTGGACTGGTGTGGGTCACATCCTGGGTGTTAGTGGACTGGTGTGGGTCACATCCTGGGTGTTAGTGGACTGGTGTGGGTCGCATCCTGGGTGTTAGTGGACTGTTGTGCGTCGCATCCTGGGTGTTAGTGGACTGGTGTGGGTCACATCCTGGGTGTTAGTGGACTGGTGTGGGTCGCATCCTGGGTGTTAGTGGACTGGTGTGGGTCACATCCTGGGTGTTAGTGGACTGGTGTGGGTCACATCCTGGTTGTTAGTGGATTGGTGTGGGTCGCATCCTGGGTGTTAGTGGACTGGTGTGGGTCACATCCTGGGTGTTAGTGGACTGGTGTGGGTCACATCCTGGGTGTTAGTGGACTGGTGTGGGTCGCATCCTGGGTGTTAGTGGACTGGTGTGGGTCGCATCCTGGGTGTTAGTGGACTGGTGTGGGTCACATCCTGGGTGTTAGTGGACTGGTATGGGTCACATCCTGGGTGTTAGTGGACTGGTGGGGGTCACATCCTGGGTGTTAGTGGACTGGTGTGGGTCACATCCTGCGTGCTAGTGGACTGGTATGGGTCACATCCTGGGTGTTAGTGGACTGGTATGGGTCACATCCTGGGTGTTAGTCGACTGGTATGGGTCACATCCTGGGTGTTAGTCGACTGGTATGGGTCACAACCTGGGTGTTAGTCGACTGGTATGGGTCACAACCTGCGTGTTAGTGGACTGGTATGGGTCACATCCTGGATGTTAGTCGACTGGTATGGGTCACATCCTGGGTCTTAGTGGACTGGTATGGGTCACATCCTGGGTGTTAGTGGACTGGTATGGGTCACATCCTGGGTGTTAGTCGACTGGTATGGGTCATATCCTGTGTGTTAGTCGACTGGTATGGGTCACATCCTGGGTGTTAGTTGACTGGTATGGGTCACATCCTGCGTGTTAGTGGACTGGTATGGGTCACATCCTGGGTGTTAGTCGACTGGTATGGGTCACATCCTGGGACAATGACCTAATTTGCACAAAATGTTACATAGTAGTATGTCACTGATGTCAGCTATGATCTGTATACCTTGTACATGTACTTGTATACCTTGTACATGTACTGGTATACCTTGTACATGTACTTGTATACCTTGTACAGGTACTGGTATACCTTGTACATGTACTTGTATACCTTGTACATGTACTGGTATACCTTGTACATGTACTTGTATACCTTGTACATGTACTTGTATACCTTGTACATGTACTTGTATACCTTGTACATGTACTTGTATACCTTGTACATGTACTTGTATACCTTGTACATGTACTTGTATACCTTGTACATGTACTTGTATACCTTGTACGTGTACTTGTATACCTTGTACATGTACTTGTATACCTTGTACATGTACTTGTATACCTTGTACATGTACTGGTATACCTTGTACATGTACTGGTATACCTTGTACATGTACTTGTATACCTTTTACATGTACTTGTACACCTTGTGCATGTACTTGTATACCTTGTACATGTACTTGTATACCTTGTACATGTACTTGTATACCTTGTACATGTACTGGTATACCTTGTACATGTACTTGTATACCTTGTACATGTACTTGTATACCTTGTACATGTACTGGTATACCTTGTACATGTACTGGTATACCTTGTACATGTACTTGTATACCTTGTACATGTACTTGTATACCTTGTACATGTACTTGTATACCTTGTACATGTACTTGTATACCTTGTACATGTACTTGTATACCTTGTACATGTACTGGTATACCTTGTACATGTACTGGTATACCTTGTACATGTATTTGTATACCTTGTACATGTACTTGTATACCTTGTACATGTACTTGTATACCTTGTACATGTACTTGTATACCTTGTACATGTACTTGTATACCTTGTACATGTACTTGTATACCTTGTACATGTACTTGTATACCTTGTACATGTACTTGTATACCTTGTACATGTACTTGTATACCTTTATACATGTACTTGTATACCTTGTACGTGTACTTGTATACCTTGTACATGTACTTGTATACCTTGTACATGTACTTGTATACCTTGTACATGTACTGGTATACCTTGTACATGTACTGGTATACCTTGTACATGTACTTGTATACCTTTTACATGTACTTGTACACCTTGTGCATGTACTTGTATACCTTGTACATGTACTTGTATACCTTGTACATGTACTTGTATACCTTGTACATGTACTTGTATACCTTGTACATGTACTTGTATACCTTTTACATGTACTTGTATACCTTGTACATGTACTTGTATACCTTGTACATGTACTTGTATACCTTGTACATGTACTTGTATACCTTGTACATGTACTTGTATACCTTGTACATGTACTTGTATACCTTTTACATGTACTTGTACACCTTGTGCATGTACTTGTATACCTTGTACATGTACTTGTATACCTTGTACATGTACTTGTATACCTTGTACATGTACTTGTATACCTTGTACATGTACTGGTATACCTTGTACATGTACTGGTATACCTTGTACATGTACTTGTATACCTTGTACATGTACTTGTATACCTTGTACATGTACTTGTATACCTTGTACATGTACTTGTATACCTTGTACATGTACTTGTATACCTTGTACATGTACTGGTATACCTTGTACATGTACTTGTATACCTTGTACATGTATTTGTATACCTTGTACATGTACTTGTATACCTTGTACATGTACTTGTATACCTTGTACATGTACTTGTATACCTTGTACATGTACTTGTATACCTTGTACATGTACTTGTATACCTTGTACATGTACTTGTATACCTTGTACATGTACTGGTATACCTTGTACATGTACTGGTATACCTTGTACATGTAATTGTATACCTTTTACATGTACTTGTATACCTTGTGCATGTATTTGTATACCTTGTACATGTACTTGTATACCTTGTACATGTATACCTTGTACATGTACTTGTATACCTTGTACATGTACAAGGTATACAAGTACATGTACTGGTATACCTTGTACATGTACTTGTATACCTTGTACATGTACTTGTATACCTTGTACATGTACTTGTATACCTTGTAAATGTACTTGTATACCTTGTACATGGACTTGTATATCATGTACATGTACTTGTATACCTTGTACATATACTGGTATACCTTATACATATACTTGTATACCTTGTACATGTACTTGTATACCTTGTACATGTACTTGTATACCTTGTACATGTACTTGTATACCTTGTACATGTACTGGTATACCTTGTACATGTACTGGTATACCTTGTAAATGTACTTGTATACCTTGTACATGTACTTGTATACCTTGTACATGTACTTGTATACCTTGTACATGTACTTGTATACCTTGTACATGTACTTGTATACCTTGTACATGTACTTGTATACCTTGTACATGTACTTGTATACCTTGTACATGTACTTGTATACCTTTATACATGTACTTGTATACCTTGTACGTGTACTTGTATACCTTGTACATGTACTTGTATACCTTGTACATGTACTTGTATACCTTGTACATGTACTGGTATACCTTGTACATGTACTGGTATACCTTGTACATGTACTTGTATACCTTTTACATGTACTTGTACACCTTGTGCATGTACTTGTATACCTTGTACATGTACTTGTATACCTTGTACATGTACTTGTATACCTTGTACATGTACTTGTATACCTTGTACATGTACTTGTATACCTTTTACATGTACTTGTATACCTTGTACATGTACTTGTATACCTTGTACATGTACTTGTATACCTTGTACATGTACTTGTATACCTTGTACATGTACTTGTATACCTTGTACATGTACTTGTATACCTTTTACATGTACTTGTACACCTTGTGCATGTACTTGTATACCTTGTACATGTACTTGTATACCTTGTACATGTACTTGTATACCTTGTACATGTACTTGTATACCTTGTACATGTACTGGTATACCTTGTACATGTACTGGTATACCTTGTACATGTACTTGTATACCTTGTACATGTACTTGTATACCTTGTACATGTACTTGTATACCTTGTACATGTACTTGTATACCTTGTACATGTACTTGTATACCTTGTACATGTACTGGTATACCTTGTACATGTACTTGTATACCTTGTACATGTATTTGTATACCTTGTACATGTACTTGTATACCTTGTACATGTACTTGTATACCTTGTACATGTACTTGTATACCTTGTACATGTACTTGTATACCTTGTACATGTACTTGTATACCTTGTACATGTACTTGTATACCTTGTACATGTACTGGTATACCTTGTACATGTACTGGTATACCTTGTACATGTAATTGTATACCTTTTACATGTACTTGTATACCTTGTGCATGTATTTGTATACCTTGTACATGTACTTGTATACCTTGTACATGTATACCTTGTACATGTACTTGTATACCTTGTACATGTACAAGGTATACAAGTACATGTACTGGTATACCTTGTACATGTACTTGTATACCTTGTACATGTACTTGTATACCTTGTACATGTACTTGTATACCTTGTAAATGTACTTGTATACCTTGTACATGGACTTGTATATCATGTACATGTACTTGTATACCTTGTACATATACTGGTATACCTTATACATATACTTGTATACCTTGTACATGTACTTGTATACCTTGTACATGTACTTGTATACCTTGTACATGTACTTGTATACCTTGTACATGTACTGGTATACCTTGTACATGTACTGGTATACCTTGTAAATGTACTTGTATACCTTGTACATGTACTTGTATACCTTGTACATGTACTTGTATACCTTGTACATGTACTTGTATACCTTGTACATGTACTTGTATACCTTGTACATGTACTTGTATACCTTGTACATGTACTTGTATACCTTGTACATGTACTTGTATACCTTGTACATGTACTTGTATACCTTGTACATGTACTTGTATACCTTGTACGTGTACTTGTATACCTTGTACATGTACTTGTATACCATGTACATGTACTTGTATACCTTGTACATGTACTGGTATACCTTGTACAAGTACTGGTATAACTTGTACATGTACTTGTATACCTTTTACATGTACTTGTACACCTTGTGCATGTACTTGTATACCTTGTACATGTACTTGTATACCTTGTACATGTACTTGTATACCTTGTACATGTACTTGTATACCTCGTACATGTACTTGTATACCTTGTACATGTACTTGTATACCTTGTACATGTACTTGTATACCTTGTACATGTACTTGTATACCTTGTACATGTACTTGTATACCTTGTACATGTACTTGTGTACCTTGTACATGTACTTGTATACCTTGTACATGTACTGGTATACCTTGTACATGTACTGGTATACCTTGTACATGTAATTGTATACCTTTTACATGTACTTGTATACCTTGTGCATGTACTTGTATACCTTGTACATGTACTTGTATACCTTGTACATGTATACCTTGTACATGTACTTGTATACCTTGTACATGTACAAGGTATACAAGTACGTGTACTGGTATACCTTGTACATGTACTTGTATACCTTGTACATGTACTTGTATACCTTGTACATGTACTTGTATACCTTGTAAATGTACTTGTATACCTTGTACATGTACTTGTATACCTTGTACATGTACTTGTATACCTTGTACGTATACTGGTAAACCTTATACATGTACTTGTATACCTTGTATATGTACTTGTATACCTTGTACATGTACTTGTATACCTTGTACATGTACTTGTATACCTTGTACATGTACTTGTATACCTTGCACATGTACTTGTATACCTTGTACATGTACTGGTATACCTTGTACAAGTACTTGTATACCTTGTACATGTACTTGTATACCTTGTACATGTACTTGTATACCTTGTACATGTACTGGTATACCTTGTACATGTACTGGTATACCTTGTACATGTACTTGTATACCTTGTACATGTACTTGTATACCTTGTACATATACTTGTATACCTTGTACATGTACTTGTATACCTTGTACATGTACTGGTATACCTTGTACATGTACTTGTATACCTTGTACATGTACTTGTATATCTTGTAAATGTACTTGTATACCTTGTACATGTACTTGTATACCTTGTACATGTACTTGTATACCTTTTACATGTACTGGTATACCTTGTACATGTACTGGTATACCTTGTACATGTACTTGTATACCTTGTACATGTACTTGTATACCTTGTACTTGTACTGGTATACCTTGTACATGTACTGGTATACCTTGTACATGTACTTGTATACCTTGTACATGTACTTGTATACCTTGTACATGTACTTGTATACCTTGTACATGTACTGGTATACCTTGTACATGTACTGGTATACCTTGTACATGTACTTGTATACCTTGTACATGTACTTGTATACCTTGTACATGTACTGGTATACCTTGTACATGTACTGGTATACCTTGTACATGTACTGGTATACCTTGTACATGTACTTGTATACCTTGTACATGTTTACCTGGAGTTTACCTGGAGAGGGTTCCGGGGGTCAACACCCCCGCGGCCCGGTCTGTGACCAGGCCTCCTGGTGGATCAGCGCCTGATCAACAGGCTGTTGCTGCTGGCTGCACGCAAACCAACTTCCTCTCTGCTCTGCTTCTCTTTCTTTACCTTCCCTTCATGCTGATGGACCCTCCTTTAATCCAGACTCTCTCATTGACTTTTTGACAGCAACTGATTTACTACACAAACTCTGATGATGATGCCTCTAGCACTCCCCTCAGTCCTTTCTACCTCAATCTCTTGCTACCCTCTACCCCTGCACTATCCCCTGCCCCACTGCACACCATGACCCAATGATAATTCCTCTCCCTCTTGTTACCCAATACCCCTGCACCTTTCCCTGCCCTGCAGCGTTGTATGACCCTTGTAGGTTTAGCGCTTTTTTATTATAGTAATATTCTTAGTTCATAGCTTACTGAGACTGTGATGATGGCTTCCCTCGACCATTTCCAGCTTAAAGCTGAGTTAATGGAAGTTAAAAGAGAGATTCAGTGGGTGAAAAGTATGTACAAGGATTATCCTCGGAACAACGTCGTCGAGAACAGCCGCGTCAGTGATCGGACATACGATTGGATGCTACCTGGATGAGATGAAGTTGAAGCCCCCATCTTATTCCTCATCCTCATATCAGACATAAACAGAGATATACACCACAGCACCGTATCATCCTTTGCGGATGATACTAGGATCTGCATGAGGCTGTCATCTGCTGAGGACGCGGTTAACCTCCAAGAAGATATAAACAAAGTTTTCCAGTGGGCAACGGTAAACAATATGATGTTCAATGAGGACAAATTCCAACTACTCCGTTATGGAAAACTGGAGGAGATAATAACTAGAACAGAGTATACTACTGACTCTGGCCATGGGGCTCTGGTGGCCTGGTGGTTAACGCTCTGGCTTCACACGGTGAGGGTCTGGGTTCGATTCCCAGCCAGAGTAGAAACATTGGACGTGTTTCTTTCCACCTGTTGTCTATGTTCCCCATCAGTAAAATGGGTACCTGGGTGTTAGTCGACTGGTGTGGGTCGCATCCTGGGACACTGACCTAAGGAGGCCTGGTCACAGACCGGGCCGCGGGGGCGTTGACCCCCGGAACTCTCTCCAGGTAATCTCCAGGTAATACAATAGAGCGGAAAAATAATGTAAGGGACCTGGGAGTAGTAATGTCTGAGGATCTCACTTTCAAGGATCACAACAGTGCCACGATCGCACGTGCAAAGAAAATGATAGGATGGATAATGAGAACTTTCTAAACGAGAGATGCCAAGCCCATGATGATCCTTTTCAAATCACTTGTTCTCTCTAGGCTGGAATACTGCTGTACATTAACATCTCCATACAAAGCAGGTGAAATCGCAGATCTAGAGAGTGTACAGAGATCCTTTACTGCACGTATAAGTTCTGTCAAGCACCTTAACTACTGGGAACGCTTGGAAGCACTTGACTTGTACTCGTTGGAACGCAGGAGGGAGAGATATATCATAATCTACACCTGGAAAATCTTGGAAGGAATGGTCCCAAATCTGCACACAGAAATCACTCCCTACGAAAGTAAAAGACTGGGCAGGCGATGCAAAATGCCGCCAATAAAAAGTAGGGGCGCCATTGGTACACTAAGAGAAAACACCATAAGTGTCCGGGGCCCAAAACTGTTCAACAGCCTCCCATCAAGCATTAGGGGAATTGCCAATAAACCCCTGGCTGCCTTCAAGAGAGAGCTGGACAGATACCTAAAGTCAGTGCCGGATCAGCCGGGCTGTGGCTCGTACGTCGGACTGCGTGCGGCCAGCAGTAACAGCCTAGTTGATCAGGCCCTGATCCATCGGGAGGCCTGGTCATGGACCGGGCCGCGGGGGCGTTGATCCACGGAATAACCTCCAGGTAACCTCCAGGTAAGGTCCAGGATATTTCTGTGAGACCAGTAATTCTTTGTTCTGTGTAATCAAGGGAATGTAAATCGAAGATCCGGGACATCCCAACGAGGACGATCGAGAACGTCACGACGAACACCGCCAAAGACAGTAAGAATATTGTTATAGTCAGGTACAGTCAGGTTAAGTATTACCTGGAGTTTACCTGGAGAGAGTTCCGGGGGTCAACGCCCCCGCGGCCCGGTCTGTGACCAGGCCTCCTGGTGGATCAGAGCCTGATCAACCAGGCTGTTGCTGCTGGCTGCACGCAAACCAACGTACGAACCACAGCCCGGCTGATCAGGAACTGACTTTAGGTGCTTGTCCAGTGCCAGCTTGAAGACTGCCAGGGGTCTGTTGGTAATCCCCCTTATGTGTGCTGGGAGGCAGTTGAACAGTCTCGGGCCCCTGACACTTATTGTATGGTCTCTTAACGTGCTAGTGACACCTTTGCTTTTCATTGGGGGGATGGTGCATCGTCTGCCAAGTCTTTTGCTTTCGTAGTGAGTGATTTTCGTGTGCAAGTTCGGTACTAGTCCCTCTAGGATTTTCCAGGTGTATATAATCATGTATCTCTCCCTCCTGCGTTCCAGGGAATACAGGTTTAAGAACCTCAAGCGCTCCCAATAATTGAGGTGTTTTATCTCCGTTATGCGCGCCGTGAAAGTTCTCTGTACATTTTCTAGGTCAGCAATTTCACCTGCCTTGAAAGGTGCTGTTAGTGTGCAGCAATATTCCAGCCTAGATAGAACAAGTGACCTGAAGAGTGTCATCATGGGCTTGGCCTCCCTAGTTTTGAAGGTTTTCATTATCCATCCTGTCATTTTTCTAGCAGATGCGATTGATACAATGTTATGGTCCTTGAAGGTGAGATCCTCCGACATGATCACTCCCAGGTCTTTGACGTTGGTGTTTCGCTCTATTTTGTGGCCAGAATTTGTTTTGTACTCTGATGAAGATTTAATTTCCTCATGTTTACCATATCTGAGTAATTGAAATTTCTCATCGTTGAACTTCATATTGTTTTCTGCAGCCCACTGAAAGATTTGGTTGATGTCCACCTGGAGCCTTGCAGTGTCTGCAATGGAAGACACTGTCATGCAGATTCGGGTGTCATCTGCAAAGGAAGACACGGTGCTGTGGCTGACATCCTTGTCTATGTCGGATATGAGGATGAGGAACAAGATGGGAGCGAGTACTGTGCCTTGTGGAACAGAGCTTTTCACCGTAGCTGCCTCGGACTTTACTCTGTTGACGACTACTCTCTGTGTTCTGTTAGTGAGGAAATTATAGATCCATCGACCGACTTTTCCTGTTATTCCTTTAGCACGCATTTTGTGCGCTATTACGCCATGGTCACACTTGTCGAAGGCTTTTGCAAAGTCTGTATATATTACATCTGCATTCTTTTTGTCTTCTAGTGCATTTAGGACCTTGTCGTAGTGATCCAATAGTTGAGACAGACAGGAGCGACCTGTTCTAAACCCATGTTGCCCTGGGTTGTGTAACTGATGGGTTTCTAGATGGGTGGTGATCTTGCTTCTTAGGACCCTTTCAAAGATTTTTATGATATGGGATGTTAGTGCTATTGGTCTGTAGTTCTTTGCTGTTGCTTTACTGCCCCCTTTGTGGAGTGGGGCTATGTCTGTTGTTTTTAGTAACTGTGGGACGACCCCCGTGTCCATGCTCACTCTTCATAGGATGGAAAAGGCTCGTGATAGGGGCTTCTTGCAGTTCTTGATGAACACAGAGTTCCATGAGTCTGGCCCTGGGGCAGAGTGCATGGGCATGTCATTTATCGCCTGTTCGAAGTCATATGGCGTCAGGATAACATCGGATAGGCTTGTGTTAATCAAATTTTGTGGCTCTCTCATAAAAAATTCATTTTGATCTTCGACTCTCAGTCTGGTTAGCGGCTTGCTAAAAACTGAGTCATATTGGGACTTGAGTAGCTCACTCATTTCCTTGCTGTCATCTGTGTAGGACCCATCTTGTTTAAGTAAGGGCCCAATACTGAACGTTGTTCTCGATTTTGATTTGGCATAGGAGAAGAAATACTTTGGGTTTCTTTCGATTTCATTTATGGCTTTTAGTTCTTCCCGACATAGACAAGGATGTCAGCCACAGCACCGTGTCTTCCTTTGCAGATGACACCCGAATCTGCATGACAGTGTCTTCCATTGCAGACACTGCAAAGCTCCAGGCGGACATCAACCAAATCTTTCAGTGGGCTGCAGAAAACAATATGAAGTTCAACGATGAGAAATTTCAATTACTAAGATATGGTAAACATGAGGAAATTAAATCTTCATCAGAGTACAAAACAAATTCTGGATACAAAATAGAGCGAAACACCAACGTCAAAGACCTGGGAGTGATCATGTCGGAGGATCTCACCTTCAAGGACCATAACATTGTATCAATCGCATCTGCTAGAAAAATGACAGGATGGATAATGAGAACCTTCAAAACTAGGGATGCCAAGCCCATGATGACACTCTTCAGGTCACTTGTTCTATCTAGGCTGGAATATTGCTGCACACTAACAGCACCTTTCAAGGCAGGTGAAATTGCCGACCTAGAAAATGTACAGAGAACTTTCACGGCGAGCATAACGGAGATAAAACACCTCAATTATTGGGAGCGCTTGAGGTTCCTAAACCTGTATTCCCTCGTACGCAGGAGGGAGAGATACATGATTATATACACCTGGAAAATCCTAGAGGGAATAGTACCGAACTTGCACACGAAAATCACTCACTACGAAAGCAAAAGACTTGGCAGACGATGCACCATCCCCCCAATGAAAAGCAGGGGTGTCCCTAGCACGTTAAGAGACCATACAATAAGTGTCAGGGGCCCGAGACTGTTCAACTGCCTCCCAGCACACATAAGGGGGATTACCAACAGACCCCTGGCAGTCTTCAAGCTGGCACTGGACAAGCACCTAAAGTCAGTTCCTGATCAGCCGGGCTGTGGCTCGTACGTTGGTTTGCGTGCAGCCAGCAGCAACAGCCTGGTCGATCAGGCTCTGATCCACCAGGAGGCCTGGTCACAGACCGGGCCGGGGGGCGTTGACCCCCGGAACTCTCTCCAGGTAAACTCCAGGTTATATGGTTTTTTTCAATAAAATTCGTATCTAGAAGTACAAATTAAATATAAAATACTTCCAGTTGTGATACTCAGTTTGAATCCAATCAGAAGAACCATTCTCTAGATATTTTGTGGACCAGTTTAATAAGCCTTTCCAATCTAAAATTACACAGCTCGAAGTTTGAAGCCTATCAGAATAATCATTTTCCTGTAAATCATCAGAATTCATTGATTCCAAATTTTAAACATTATTACCTAGGGATTGGCAGAGAGCATGCATAGTTCCTTTGTATAAAGGCAAAGGGGACAAAAGAGAGTGCAAAAATTATAGGGGGATAAGTCTGTTGAGTATACCTGGTAAAGTGTATGGTAGAGTTATTATTGAAAGAATTAAGAGTAAGACGGAGAATAGGATAACAGATGAACAAGGAGGCTTTAGGAAAGGTAGGGGGTGTGTGGACCAGGTGTTTACAGTGAAACATGTAAGTGAACAGGATTTAGATAAGGCTAAAGAGGTTTTTGTGGCATTTATGGATTTGGAAAAGGCGTATGACAGGGTGGATAGGGGGGCAATGTGGCAGATGTTGCAGGTGTATGGTGTAGGAGGTAGGTTACTGAAAGCAGTGAAGAGTTTTTACGAGGATAGTGAGGCTCAAGTTAGAGTATGTAGGGAAGAGGGAAATTATTTCCCAGTAAAAGTAGGCCTTAGACAAGGATGTGTGATGTCACCGTGGTTGTTTAATATATTTATAGATGGGGTTGTAACAGAAGTAAATGCGATGGTCTTGGCAAGAGGCGTGTAGTTAAAGGTAAAGAATCACACATAAAGTGGGAGTTGTCACAGTTGCTCTTTGCTGATGACACTGTGCTCTTGGTAGATTCTGAAGAGAAGTTGCAGAGATTGGTGGATGAATTTGGTAGGGTGTGCAAAAGAAGAAAATTAAAAGTGAATACAGGAAAGAGTAAGGTTATGAGGATAACAAAAACATTAGGTGATGAAAGATTGGATATCAGATTGGAGGGAGAGAGTATGGAGGAAGTGAATGTATTCAGATATTTGGGAGTGGACGTGTCAGCGGATGGGTCTATGAAAGATGAGGTGAATCATAGAATTGATGAGGGGAAAAGGGTGAGTGGTGCACTTAGGAGTCTGAGACAAAGAACTTTGTCCTTGGAGGTAAAGAGGGGAATGTGTGAGAGTATAGTTTTACCAACGCTCTTGTATGGGTGTGAAGCATGGGTGATGAATGTTGCAGCGAGGAGAAGGCTGGAGGCAGTGGAGATGTCATGTCTGAGGGCAATGTGTGGTGTGAATATAATGCAGAGAATTCGTAGTTTGGAAGTTAGGAGGAGGTGCGGGATTACCAAAACTGTTGTCCAGAGGGCTGAGGAAGGGTTGTTGAGGTGGTTCGAACATGTAGAGAGAATGGAGCGAAACAGAATGACTTCAAGAGTGTATCAGTCTGTAGTGGAAGGAAGGCGGGGTAGGGGTCGGCCTAGGAAAGGTTGGAGGGAGGGGGTAAAGGAGGTTTTGTGTGCGAGGGGCTTGGACTTCCAGCAGGCATGCGTGAGCGTGTTTAATAGGAGTGAATGGAGACAAATGGTTTTTAATACTTGACGTGCTGTTGGAGTGTGAGCAAAGTAACATTTATGAAGGGGTTCAGGGAAACCGGCAGGCCGGACTTGAGTCCTGGAGATGGGAAGTACAGTGCCTGCACTCTGAAGGAGGGGTGTTAATGTTGCAGTTTAAAAACTGTAGTGTAAAGCACCCTTCTGGCAAGACAGTGAAGGAGTGAATGATGGTGAAAGTTTTTCTTTTTCGGGCCACCCTGCCTTGGTGGTCACCCTGCCTTGGTGGGCCACCCTGCCTTGGTGGGCCATCCTGCCTTGGTGGGCCACCCTTCCTTGGTGGGCCATCCTGCCTTGGTGGGCCACCCTGCCTTGGTGGGCCACCCTGCCTTGGTGGGCCACCCTGCCTTGGTGGGCCACCCTGCCTTGGTGGGCCACCCTGCCTTGGTGGGAATCGGCCAGTGTGATAATAAAATAATGATAAAATATTAGTAAAATTTTAAATTTGCGTTAGCATTAACAATATAAATTCGATCGGAAGAAGCATTCTTTAGTTACTGAATGAAAATTAAAATAACTTTTTTAATAAATTTTGTAAATTCGTATTAATACAAATTAATAACAACATGAACCCGGCACATTGGAAAATACACCAAGACTGAAAGTTTGAAGCCAATCTAAAGAGTCATTCTCCAGTTATTTCAATTATTTTATTTTTTAAACTATTTTATTTGAGAATTTTGGCTGCATATAAACTAAATTTAATAGGATACAATCCTCTCCGTAAGATACATAAGCTATTAAATAACATAGCTGCCCAGAAGAGGTAGATTCGGATACCTTGTTTATCGGCATATAAGACGCACGAGTATTACAAGTTTATCACTGTAATAATGAACCGCATGTCCACTTATAAGCTACCACTTGCTAGTATTATTATAAGTATAATTAAGTGCTAAAACCAGCACTTAACAGTAACTCTACTACAGAGGTGTGAAGGCTGCAGAGACAGTCTCACGACACAGCAAACACAACACAAGAATTCAGATTCATTACAGCTTGACTCTTTCCTTGTAAGTAAGAAGTCCGTCTCATCTATTGTTTTCGTAGTATTGCAGAGTCTCTCTCTCTGTCTTTCTCTCTCTGTCTCTCTTTTTTTTCTCTCTCTCTCTCTCTCTCTCTTTTATTTTTTTTTACACAGGGTTTGACAGGGTTAAGGATCCCTAGCTTTATTGACAAGCTAAAACCTGTTACCTACATCAGCTCTGTCTCTCTCTCTCTCTGTCTGTCTGTCTGTCTGTCTCTCTCTCTCTCTCTCTCTCTCTCTCTCTCTCTCTCTCTCTCTCTCTCTCTCTCTGTCTTTCTCTCTCTGTCTCTCTCTTTCTCTATCTGTCTCTCTCTTTCTTTCTCTCTCTCTCTCTCTCTCTCTCTCTCTTTTATTTTTTTTTACACAGGCTTTGACAGGGTTAAGGATCCCTAGCTTTATTGACAAGCTAAGAGCTGTTACCTACATCAGCTCTGTCTCTCTCTCTCTCTCTGTCTGTCTCTCTCTCTCTCTCTCTCTTTCTCTCTCTCTCTCTCTCTCTCTCTCTCTCTCTCTCTCTCTCTCTCTCTCTCTCTCTCTCTCTCTCTCTCTCTCTCTCTCTCTCTCTCTCTCTCTCTCTCTCTCTCTCTCCCTTTTACACAGGTTACACAAGGTTAGGTTAAGGATCCGTAGCTTTATTGACAAGCTATTTACAGGTTAAGGATTCCTAACTTTAGTGACAAGCTAACAGCTTTCTCTCTCTCTCTCTCTCTCTTTCTCTCTCTTTCTCTCTCTCTCTTTCGGAAGTAAGCGGTACAGGTTATCTAAAAATCTACCCTTAACTCTGACCTTGAATATATAAGGAACAATGTGATTTTCTAAGACTTTTCTTGGGAAAAAAAGCGCGCCTTATATGCCGGAAAATATATTTTAAGTTATATGGAGGGAATAATTTTTTCCTAATTTTACTCATATAAATCGCACTTAAATTTCACTCTCAACTCTCGTCATAAGATTCATCAAAGAAACATACACAAATAACCCGCACATAGAAGAGAGAAGCTTACGACGACGTTTCGGTCCGACTTGGACCATTTACAAAGTCACAGTAACGAGAAATAGAGCAGGACGGGTATTTAGTGGCAGGAAATGGTAGTAATGGTAATAGAAGCAGTAGTAGTAGTAGTAGTAGTAGTAGTAGTAGTGGTAGTAGTAGTAGTAGTAGTAGTAGTAGTAGTAGTAGTAGTGGTGGTGGTGGTGGTGCTCTGTAGCCTCATGACTCTAGTCTCTTCCCACCTTTTCTTGTAGCTCTTAATAATCTTGCCTCTTCCATTAAGTTTAAATCTGAATGGAAATCTAATTCCTTGCTTACTTTTCTTGATGTCCATGTCCACCGTTCTGATATAGGTTTTTCCTTTTCCGTGTACCACAGTCCTATGCACAGTGGCATGTACATTCACTACTTTTCTTATCATGCTTCCTCTGTCAAGAAAAGTGTTCTTATCTCCCTCTTTCTCCGTGCTCTCCACATATGTTATCCTCAGTTCCTTGGGTCAGAAATTTCCACTCTTCATAATTCATTTTCCCGTCTTGGCTTCCCTTCCCACTTCATACACTCTGTCTTCTCACGTGTTAAACGGACTTTCTTCTCTCCCAAACTCTCTACTCCCTATATTTCCAGTCTTTCTAATCTCAACAATTCTCTCCTGTCCTTGGACATCAAACTTACTTTCCGCCAGACTAACACTCCTCTCACCAATCTCGTTCATACCTCTCCTCCCTCTATAGATGTTCCTGGTGTCTAGTCTATTTCTTGTTCCTCCTGTCATCTTCAATACTTTGGAGAAACTGGTCGATCTCTTTCTGACAGACTCAGGGAGCACAAAAATAGTGTTAGGCTTGCCAACACTAACAATGCTCTTTTCTGTCACGTCAGAGATCACAGTCATCATATTGACTGGTCTTCTGCTAAAACTGTCTTCCCTACTTCCAACTTTAACAGTCGCCGTCTGGTTGAATCCTCCCTAATACACAACTTTCCTTGTATGAAACTTAGCCCTGGCTTCGTCTCTGTAGATGTCTTCCTCTCCCACTACATTGTAAAATGCTCCAAACTTCACAACACTCGTGACTTAACCTGATTCCTCCTTTTTCTTCTCCCTCTTCCCGTTTCCTCTTTCCTTTTTTCTCTTCTGGATTGTCTTTCTTTCCTCTGCCTTGTTTCTGTTCCTTCATTTATTTTATCCCATCCCACCTGTGTTCTCCCTCTCCCCCTGTGGGCACTTAGCTCCCTTGTGGGCACCTAGCTCCCTTGTGGGCACCTAGCTCCCTTGTGGGCACCTAGCTCCCTTGTGGGCACCTAGCTCCCTTGTGGGCACCTAGCTCCCTTGTGGGCACCTAGCTCCCTTGTGGGCACCTAGCTCCCTTGCAATGCTCCCCCCTCTTAGTATTTGACTGGCTCCTCATTCTTTCTTCCCCACTACTACTTCCTTATACTGCTTCCTTCTACTACTACTACTACTACTACTACTACTACTACTACTACTACTACTACTACTACTACTACTACCACCACTACCACTTCCTGCCTATAAATACCCGTCGTGCTCTACTTCTCGTTAGTGTGACTTTGTAAATGGTCCAGTCAGACCGAAACGCCGTCGTAAGCTCCTGTCTCCTATGTGCGGGTTATTTGTGTATCGTTCCAGTCACGGTATTGTGCCTTTTTTGTTATTCATCAAAGAAGTTACACCCATTCCTTAAATCTTGAAATGTTTACAACAACTATGGTGAAGAACAATGCCGTGACTGGAACAATGCCGTGACTGGAACAATACCGTGGCTGGAACAATGCCGTGACTGGAACAATGCCGTGACTGGAACAATACCGTGACTGGAACAATACCGTGACTGGAACAATACCGTGACTGGAACAATACCGTGACTGGAACAATACCGTGACTGGAACAATATCGTGACTGGAACAATACCGTGACTGGAACAATACCGTGGCTGGAGCAATACCGTGACTGGAACAATGCCGTGACTGGAACAATACCGTGACTGGAACAATACCGTGACTGGAACAATACCGTGACTGGAACAATACCGTGACTGGAACAATACCGTGACTGGAACAATACCGTGACTGGAAGAATACACAAATAACCCACACATAGGAGAGAGGAGCTTACGACGGCGTTTCGGTCCGACTGGACCATTTACAAAGTCACACTAAGAGAAAGGAAACAGTATATACATACGCCGTAGACAGGGACGGGGAGTAGTAGAGTTAAGGCAGGTAGAGGAAGTAGTGGAAGTTGTGGTAGTGTAGAGAGAGTAGTTGATGGGACAAGAAATAGAAAGGGGGAGAGAAAAAATGAGAAAAGAGCCAATAGGAGCCAAAAGTAGTAGGGAAGGAAGTTGTGGTAGTGGGGCCACTCAAAGGCCATGAAAGACTAACACTGCAGGTGACCTAAGGAGCCACAAGGGGTAAAACTAACACTGCAGGTGACCTAAGGAGCCACAAGGGGTAAAACTAACACTGCAGGTGGCCTAAGGAGCCACAAGGGGTAAAACTAGCACTGCAGGTGACCTAAGGAGCCACAAGGAGTAAAAATAATACTGTAGGTGACCTAAGGAGCCACAAGAGGTAAAACTAACACTGCAGGTGACCTAAGGAGCCACAAGGGATAAAACTAATACTGCAGGTGACCTAAGGAGTCACAAGGGGTAAAACTAACACTGCAGGTGACCTAAGGAGCCACAAGGGATAAAACTAATACTGCAGGTGACCTAAGGAGCCACAAGAGGTAAAATTAACACTGCAGGTGACCTAAGGAGCCACAAGGGATAAAACTAATACTGCAGGTGACCTAAGGAGTCACAAGGGGTAAAACTAACACTGCAGGTGACCTAAGGAGCCACAAGAGGTAAAACTAACACTGCAGGTGACCTAAGGAGTCACAAGAGGTAAAATTAACACTGCAGGTGACCTAAGGAGCCACAAGGAGTAAAACTAATACTGCAGGTGACCTAAGGAGCCACAAGAGATAAAACTAACACTGCAGGTGACCTAAGGAGCCACAAGGGATAAAACTAACACTGCAGGTGACCTAAGGAGTCACAAGAGGTAAAATTAACACTGCAGGTGACCTAAGGAGCCACAAGGAGTAAAACTAATACTGCAGGTGACCTAAGGAGCCACAAGAGGTAAAACTAACACTGCAGGTGACCTAAGGAGCCACAAGGGATAAAACTAACACTGCAGGTGACCTAAGGAGCCACAAGAGGTAAAACTAACACTGCAGGTGATCTAAGGAGCCACAAGAGGTAAAACTAACACTGCAGGTGACCTAAGGAGCCACAAGGAGTAAAACTAACACTGCAGGTGACCTAAGGAGCCACAAGGGGTAAAACTAGCACTGCAGGTGACCTAAGGAGCCACAAGGGGTAAAACTAACACTGCAGGTGACCTAAGGAGCCACAAGGGGTAAAACTAACACTGCAGGTGACCTAAGGAGCCACAAGGGATAAAACTAAAATCATAGGGGAGAAAAGTATAGGATAAAACACCCAAGGCAGAAGAAAGGAAACCCAAAACAAAAAAAAAGAACAAAAAAGAAAAGGAGAAGAGAGAGAGAGAGAGAGAGAGAGAGAGAGAGAGAGAGAGAGAGAGAGAGAGAGGGAACCTTGTCAAACCCTGTGTGAAAAAAAGAGAGAGAGAATCAGGTTACATACGTGTGTTCTGAAGTTTGTCGTATTTGACAGTATAATGGGAGAGGAAGGCATTTACAGAGACAAAGGTCTAAGATGCATAAAGGAAAGTTGTGTATAAAAGAGTATTCAACCAGATGGTGACAGTGAGAGTTAGACGTAGGGTAGACAGTTTTGACAGAAGACCAGTCAACAGGATAACTGTGATCTTTGACATGACAGAACAGAGCATTGTTGGTGTCTGCAAGCCTAATACTTTCTTCTGTCCCAAACTCTCTACTCCTGGGAAATCTGTCCTCTGTCTTCGCAATATTTCTAGTCTTCATAATCTCAACATTATCTCCGTTACTTAGACATCAAACTTACTAGTCACTAGACTAACACCATTCCCACTAATGTAGTTTATACTTCTCCCACTCTAGATGTTCCTGGTGTTTACTGTTTCATGTTCCTTCTGTCCTCTTCAGTACTTTAGAGAAACTGGCCGTTCTCCTTCTGACAGACGATGTGTTAAAAATAAATATAATAAATAATAAACAATAGCAATATCAATAGTAGAAACAATACCTGAAGCAGCAACAATAGCAGCAGCAGCAGTCAGCTAACAATATCCAACAACCAGCATCAATTATTACTATTAATATTGTAGTAACGATAAAAATACAGTGGACCCCCGCATAACGATCACCTCCGAATGCGACCAATTATGTAAGTGTATTTATGTAAGTATGTTTGTACGTGTATGTTTGGGGGTCTGAAATGGACTAATCTACTTCACAATATTCCTTATGGGAACAAATTCGGTCAGTACTGGCACCTGAACATACTTCTGGAGTGAAAAAATATCGTTAACCGGGGGTCCACTGTACTACTACTACTACTACTACTACTACTACTACTAATAATAATAATAATAATAATAATAATAATAATACTATCACATCACTGGTGAGGGAGGTCCTGCCTACCATTAACATTATAACATTATAATAACAAGAGTGAGGTGCAGTACATGACAACGTAAGGAGAGGAATACACTCTTCTTCTCAAAATTAACTTGGGAAGACAGTATTGTCTTGTCCCACATTAAAGTCTAAACACTACATTGACCTCTCTCCTTGACTATATTTTACTAAATATATACTTAGACACATCTATATTAAGAAGGATTGACGTGTTCTTCCATAGTCTGAATATAATAGAGATTTCTAAGCACTTCACACCTAATAAAAATTCTCACTTTTATTTTCACTAATATTGCAGAATATAAAAGGGGAGGAAAATAAATATTCTATAATCAAGAATGTATTACATAATTTTAAACTTAAATTACTAGAGATGTATTGATATATAAATTATGCAGTTTGATATTATGAAATACAGTGGACCCCCGGTTAACGATATTTTTTCATTCCAGAAGTATGTTCAGGTGCCAGTACTGACCGAATTTGTTCCCATAAGGAATATTGTGAAGTAGATTAGTCCATTTCAGACCCCCAAACATACACGTACAAACGCACTTACATAAATACACTTACATAATTGGTCGCATTCGGAGGTGATCGTTATGCGGGGGTCCACTGTATATTAGAGCTGATTTCCTGTTTATTACAATATACATCACTCTACTGTATAAACATTTAAAAATATACCAGAAATGTAATAAATGGTGCAAAAGTGACATTAAAACAATATCAAAGATGGTCGACACAAACTCACTACCATTATAGTATGCTCCTCACTTAGTGACTAATTCGTTTACCGACGTGGTCTTAGGAATGGAACTCCGTCGTTAAGTGAGGAGAGGCTGTATATATTTATTGTAGGAAATCTGAATAAATGAAGAATGGGTATAATTGAAAACTGCTGTACAGTGGACCCCCGCATAGCGACTTTAATCCGTCTTGTGAGCAGCAAGCTCTAGCTCAGGTACCTACCCTGCCCTAGAAGGGCTGGGTATGGTGTCGATCAAATAAAATTTGAATAATTTTTCCTGTGACTTCTGTTAGTATTTAAATTTAAGCTCAGGAAGATAAATATATTATTATTATGATTATTATTATTATTATTATTATTATTATTATTATTATTATTATTATTATTATTATTATTATCATTATTATTATTATCATTATTATTATTATCATTATTATTATTATTATTATTATCATTATTATTATTATCATTATCATTATTATGAGTGCCACTGCCAGATTATAGTATTGTCATTGAGTGCCACTGTCAGATTCTAGTATCGTCGATGTGTGCCACTGTCAGATTCTAGTATCGTCAATGAATGCCACTGTCAGATTCTAGCATCGTCGATGTGTGCCACTGTCAGATTCTAGCATCGTCGAAGTGTGCCACTGTCAGATTCTAGTATCGTCAATGAATGCCACTGTCAGATTCTAGCATCGTCGATGTGTGCCACTGTCAGATTCTAGCATCGTCGATGTGTGCCACTGTCAGATTCTAGCATCGTCGATGTGTGCCACTGTCAGATTCTAGCATCGTCGATGTGTGCCACTGTCAGATTCTAGCATCGTCGATGTGTGCCATTGTCAGAGTCTAGCATCGTCGATGTGTGCCACTGTCAGATTCTAGCATCGTCGATGTGTGCAACTGTCAGATTCTAGCATCGTTGATGTGTGCCACTGTCAGCTTTTAGCATCGTCGATGCGTGCCACTGTCAGCTTCTAGCATCGTCGATGTGGGCCACTGTCAGATTCTAGTATCGTCGATGTGTGCCACTGTCAGATTCTAGCATCGTCGATGTGTGCCACTGTCAGATTCTAGCATCGTCGATGTGTGCCACTGTCAGATTCTAACATCGTCGATGTGTGCCACTGTCAGATTCTAACATCGTCGATGTGTGCCACTGTTAGATTCTAACATCGTCGATGTGTGCCACTGTCAGATTCTAGCATCGTCGATGTGTGCCACTGTCAGATTCTAGTATCGTCAATGAGTGCCACTGTCAGATTCTAACATCGTCGATGTGTGCCACTGTCAGATTCTAGCATCGTCGATGTGGGCCACTGTCAGATTCTAGTATCGTCAATGAGTGCCACTGTCAGATTCTAACATCGTCGATGTGTGCCACTGTCAGCTTCTAGCATCGTCGATGTGGGCCACTGTCAGATTCTAGTATCGTCAATGAGTGCCACTGTCAGATTCTAGTATCGTCAATGAGTGCCATTGTCAGATTCTAGTATCGTCAATGAGTGCCACTGTCAGATTCTAGTATCGTCAATGAGTGCCATTGTCAGATTCTAGTATCGTCAATGAGTGCCACTGTCAGATTCTAGCATCGTCGATGTGTGCAACTGTCAGATTCTAGCATCGTCGATGTGTGCCATTGTCAGATTCTAGCATCGTCGATGTGTGCCACTGTCAGACTCTAGCATCGTCGATGTGTGCCATTGTCAGATTCTAGTATCGTCAAGAGTGCCACTGTCAGATTCTAGCATCGTCGATGTGTGCCATTGTCAGATTCTAGCATCGTCGATGTGTGCCACTGTCAGATTCTAGTATCGTCAAGAGTGCCACTGTCAGATTCTAGCATCGTCGATGTGTGCCATTGTCAGATTCTAGCATCGTCGATGTGTGCCACTGTCAGATTCTAGCATCGTCGATGTGTGCCACTGTAAGAGTCTAGTATCGTCAATGAGTGCCACTGTCAGATTCTAACATCGTCGATGTGTGCCACTGTCAGATTCTAGCATCGTCGATGTGTGCCACTGTCAGATTCTAGCATCGTCGATGTGTGCCACTGTCAGATTCTAGCATCGTCGATGTGTGCCACTGTCAGATTCTAGCATCGTCGATGTGTGCCACTGTCAGACTCTAGCATCGTCGATGTGTGCCATTGTCAGATTCTAGTATCGTCAAGAGTGCCACTGTCAGATTCTAGCATCGTCGATGTGTGCCACTGTCAGATTCTAGTATCGTCAATGAGTGCCACTGTCAGATTCTAGCACCGTCGATGTATCCCACTGTCAGATTCTAGTAACTCCTGCAAAAGGATAATACGAATACACAAATACAAACACGGATCTATGAGTCGTGTCTTCATACCTGATTTCAACGCAAGAATGAGAACACGTACCAGTACTGTGCGTTGGGTAACAGACTTTCTGTATGGCTACTTCTGATTTCATTCTCTACACTGCTGTTTATTGGACTTTAATCGGTCAGTAGATAAATATCCAACTATCTATCTTTCCAGTAAATAATAAACCTTGGCTACATATTTGCAAAGTCAGTCAGCGTGTGTGTAGTCATCTTGTGCTCATCTAGTTGTGGTTGCAGGAGTCGAGTCACAGCTCCAGGCCCCGCCTCTTCACTGGTTGCTACTAGGTCACTCTTAAGGCTTCATGGGCTTTACCACACTTCTTCTTAAAGCTGTGTATGGATCCTGCCTCCACTACAACACTTCCCAAACTATTCCACTTCCTGACAACTCTGTCACTAAAGAAATACTTCCAAACATCACTGTCAATCATCTGAGTCTTCAACTTCAACTTGCTGTGTCCCATCTCTGGAATATCCTGTCTCTGTCCACCTTGCCAATTCATCTCAGTGTTTTGTATGTCGTTATCATATCCCCCCCCTGTCTCTCCTGTCCTTCGGTGTCGTCAGGTCAATTTCCCTTAACCTCTCCTCGTAGGACATACCCCTTAGATCCGGGACTAGTCTTGTTGCAAACCTTTGCACTTTCTTTAATTTCCTTACATGCTTGTCTAGGTGTGGGTTCCAAACTGGTGCTGCATACTCCAATATAGGCTTGACATACATGATGTATAGGGTCCTGAACGATTCCATATTGAGGTATAGGAATGTTATTCTTAGGTTTGCCAGGCGCTCATATGCTGCAGTAGTTATTTTATTGATGTGTGCTTCGAGAGATGTGCTCGGTGTTATACTCACCCCAGGATCCTTTTCTTTGAGTGAGGTTTGCACTCTCTGGCCCCCTAGCCTGTACTCATTCTGCGATCTTCTTTGCCCTTCCCCAATCTTCATAACTTTGCACTTGGTGGGGTTGAACTCCAGTAACCAGTTGCTCGAATAGGCCTGCAGCCTGCCCAGATCTCTTTGTAGTTCCGCCTGGTCCCCGTCCGACTGAATTCTTCTCGTCAACTTCACATCATCTGCAAACAGGCAATCTCCTGAGTCTATTCCTTCTGTCATGTCGTTCACATATACCAGAAATAGCACCGATCCTAGGACTGACCCCTGTGGAACTCCGCTGGTCACAGGCGACCACCCTGGCATCTTCCGACGTACCAAGACTCGCTGATGTTTTCCCGACAGGCATTCCCTGATCCACTGCAGTGCCTTCCCTGTTATACCCGCCTATGTGTGAAACTGTGTCAAAAGTCTTTTTAGAGTCCAAGAGAACCCAGTCTACCCCCCCCCCCTCCTTCTTCTCTCTCTTGTCTTACTGCTGTCGCCCTGTCATTGAACTCCAGTAGGTTTGTGACACAGGATATCCCGTCCCTGAAACCGTGCTGGCTGTCGCTGATATGCTCATTCCTTTCTAGGTGCTCCACCACTCTTCTGATAATATTCTACATGACTTTGCATACTACACATGTCAGTGACACTGGTCTGTAGTTTAATGTTTCTTGTCTGCCTCCTTTTTTAAAAATTGGGACTACATTTGCTGTCTTCCATACCTCAGGTAGTCGCCCTGTTTCGATAGATGTGTTCAATATTCTTGGTAGGGGTACAAATAGCGCCTCTGCTCCCTCTCTCAGAATCCATGGAGAGATGTTATCCGGCACCATTGCCTTATGTGTTTGTGTGTGTGTGTGTGTGTGTGTGTGTGTGTGTCTTTTGAAATCACACACACACACAAACTGACTGACTGACTTTGCAAAAGTGCAGCCGTGGTGAAATAGCCCACAATCAATATATATATATATATATATATAAGGTACATATAAGGTAGGGGGTGTGTGGACCAGGTGTTTACAGTGAAACATATAAGTGAACAGTATTTAGATAAGGCTAAAGAGGTCTTTGTGGCATTTATGGATTTGGAAAAGGCGTATGACAGGGTGGATAGGGGGGCAATGTGGCAGATGTTGCAAGTGTATGGTGTAGGAGGTAGGTTACTGAAAGCAGTGAAGAGTTTTTACGAGGATAGTGAGGCTCAAGTTAGAGTATGTAGGAAAGAGGGAAATTTTTTCCCAGTAAAAGTAGGCCTTAGACAAGGATGTGTGATGTCACCGTGGTTGTTTAATATATTTATAGATGGGGTTGTAAGAGAAGTAAATGCGAGGGTCTTGGCAAGAGGCGTGGAGTTAAAAGATAAAGAATCACACACAAAGTGGGAGTTGTCACAGTTGCTCTTTGCTGATGACACTGTGCTCTTGGTAGATTCTGAAGAGAAGTTGCAGAGATTGGTGGATGAATTTGGTAGGGTGTGCAAAAGAAGAAAATTAAAAGTGAATACAGGAAAGAGTAAGGTTATGAGGATAACAAAAACATTAGGTGATGAAAGATTGAATATCAGATTGGAGGGAGAGAGTATGGAGGAGGTGAACGTATTCAGATATTTGGGAGTGGACGTGTCAGCGGATGGGTCTATGAAAGATGAGGTGAATCATAGAATTGATGAGGGAAAAAGAGTGAGTGGTGCACTTAGGAGTCTGTGGAGACAAAGAACTTTGTCCTTGGAGGCAAAGAGGGGAATGTATGAGAGTATAGTTTTACCAACGCTCTTATATGGGTGTGAAGCGTGGGTGATGAATGTTGCAGCGAGGAGAAGGCTGGAGGCAGTGGAGATGTCATGTCTGAGGGCAATGTGTGGTGTGAATATAATGCAGAGAATTCGTAGTTTGGAAGTTAGGAGGAGGTGCGGGATTACCAAAACTGTTGTCCAGAGGGCTGAGGAAGGGTTGTTGAGGTGGTTCGGACATGTAGAGAGAATAGAGCGAAACAGAATGACTTCAAGAGTGTATCAGTCTGTAGTGGAAGGAAGGCGGGGTAGGGGTCGGCCTAGGAAAGGTTGGAGGGAGGGGGTAAAGGAGGTTTTGTGTGCGAGGGGCTTGGACTTCCAGGAGGCATGCATGAGCGTGTTTGATAGGAGTGAATGGAGACAAATGGTTTTTAATACTTGACGTGCTGTTGGAGTGTGAGCAAAGTAACATTTATGAAGGGATTCAGGGAAACCGGCAGGCCGGACTTGAGTCCTGGAGATGGGAAGTACAGTGCCTGCACTCTGAAGGAGGGGTGTTAATGTTGCAGTTTAAAAACTGTAGTGTAAAGCACCCTTCTGGCAAGACAGTGATGGAGTGAATGATGGTGAAAGTTTTTCTTTTTCGGGCCACCCTGCCTTGGTGGGAATCGGCCAGTGTGATAATAAAAAAAAAAAAATAAATAAATAAATATATATATATATATATATATATATATATATAATATAAATATAATATATATATATATATATATATAACATATATATATATAAGAACATAAGAACATAAGAATGTAGGAACACTGCAGAAGGCCTACTGGCCCATACGAGGCAGGTCCTTATCAAAACATCTACCTAAAGCTACTCAAGAAATAACTCCCGTACCCCTTAACACCAATCAAACCCAGCCCCTCCCAGTCATATATTTGTCCAGTCTCTTCTTAAAGCTACCCAAGGTCCTAGCCTCTATCACCCCACTGGGAAGACTGTTCCACGCATCTACACTCTGTTAGAAAACCAGTACTTACCTATGTCCTTTCTAAATCTAAATTTATCCAACTTAAATCCATTATTCCTGGTTCTTACCTGGTTCGACACCCTCAGTACTTTATTAATGTCTCCCTTGTTTATGCCCGTCATCCACTTATACACTTCAATGATATCTCCCCTCATTCTACGCCTCTCCAGAGAGTGGAGATTTAAGGCTTTAAGTCTATCTTCATACGGGAGGTTCCTTACACAGTAAATCATTTTAGTCATTCTTCTCTGTATGTTCTCTAATGAGTCTATGTCCATCCTGTAGTAAGGGGACCAAAACTGAGCAGCATAATCTAAATGAGGCCTCACTAGTGATGTATAGAGCTGTAAAATAACTTTTGGACTTCTGTTACTTATACTTCTTGAGATAAATCCAAGTAATCTGTTGGCCTTGTTGCGCACACTGAGGCACTGCTGTCTTGGCTTTAGATTTCTGCTTACCATGACTCCCAAGTCTTTTTCACATTCTGTATGACCAAGCTCTACTTCACCTAGATTATAGCTTCGAGGGTTATTTTCATTACCAAGGGCAAGTACCTTACACTTATCCACATTAAACTTCATCTGCCATTTCTCAGACCAAGACATTAATTTGTTCAAATCGTCCTGGAGTTCATTGATATCCTCCTCAGAGTGAATTATACGGCCTATCTTTGTATCATCAGCAAACTTACTCATGTCACTAGTAATCCCTTCATCAAGGTAATTAATGTAAATTATGAACAAGAGAGGGCCTAAAACTGATCCTTGTGGAACGCCACTAGTGACTAATCCCCATTCAGATTTCACTCCATTAATGGTAACTCTCTGCTTTCTATTGGTAAGCCATGCCTCAATCCATGCTAGAACTTTACCTCCTATACCATGAGCTGCCACTTTTCTTAAGAGTCTCTTGTGAGGTACTCTGTCGAAGGCTTTACTAAAATCCAAATAAACAATATCATATTCCTTATCACTGTCAACTGCCTCAAATGTTCTATTGAAGAACGACAGTAAGTTTGTCAGGCAGGAACGACCTCTCGTGAATCCATGCTGAGATTCATTTATCAAGTTATGCTCTTCAAGGTGACTTCTGATAATGTCAGCTATAATTGATTCTAATAACTTGCCCACTATAGATGTCAGGCTTATTGGACGGTAATTTGAAGGAGTGGACTTATCCCCTGATTTGAATATAGGAACCACATTAGCCATCTTCCACATCTCTGGCACAACACTGGTAAGGATGGACGCATTGAATACACTCGTTAATGGCTGACTAAGCTCCATCTTGCATTCCTTAAGTACCCTTGAAAACAACTCATCGGGTCCCGGGGACTTATTTTGTTTCAGTTTGTCTATCTGTTTAATAACCATGTCCCTCGTGACAGTAATATTAGTTAACTTAAATTCATCAGGAACTAAATAATTGTTAATTACTGGAATCTCATTTACATCTTCCTGTGTAAAAACTGACAAAAAATAGTCATTAAATAAGGAACACATTTCCAGTTCATTATCCGTCAGCTGTCCATTCCCAGATTTCAGAGGTCCTACTTTTTCCTTCACCTTCGTCCTATACACTTGAAAGAACCCCTTTGGATTAGTCTTTGATTCATTAGCAACTCTAATTTCATAGTCACGTTTAGCCTTTCTAATCGCCTTTTTTACTTCTCTTTTAAGCTGAACATATTGGTCAGTAAGGTTAACCTCTCCTCTTCTGATGCGCCTATAAATTCCCCTTTTCTCCCCTAATAGATGCTTTAGCCTCCTGTTAACCCATTTGGGATCGTTATTATTAGACCTAATTTCTCTCTGGGGAATGTATATACTCTGGGCACTGTGTACATTATTAAGAAAACAATCATAAAAGCAGATAAACACAATCATAAAAGCACACACACACACACACATATATATATATATATATATATATATATATATATATATATATATATATATATATATATATATATATATATATATATAAATATATATATATATATATATATATATGTGTGTGTGTGTGTGTGTGTGTGTGTGTGTGTGTGTGTGTGTGTGTGTGTGTGTGTGTGTGTGTACTCACCTAGTTGAGGTTGCGGGGGTCGAGTCCGAGCTCCTGGCCCCGCCTCTTCACTGATCGCTACTAGGTCACTCTCCCTGAGCCGTGAGCTTTATCATACCTCTGCTTAAAGCTATGTATGAATCCTGCCTCCACTACATTGCTTCCCAAACTATTCCACTTACTGACTACTCTGTGGCTGAAGAAATACTTCCTAACATCCCTGTGTGTGTGTGTGTGTGTGTGTGTGTGTGTGTGTGTGTGTGTGTGTGTGTGTGTGTGTGTGTGTGTGTGTATGTGTGCAATTTGAGCAGTTACAATCACTCTTATCAACATCGGCAACACATTGCTGGAGTGGAGTTGTGACTTCTAATATTAATTTTTTGACGTCAGTGCGTTGGTTACCTGTGTTGTTGTTCCTGATCTATCATACCTTGATGAAGAATTTAATAAGTTTACACTGTTGTTCGATAAGAACACCATTACTGAGTTGATCAAGATGTGTGTAGTTGATTGCAACTTTGAGTTTGAGGAAAAATATTTCGCTGAAAGCCAGGGATTAGCTGTGAGGAATCCATTCTCTTCCCTATTAATTAACCTGCATATGAATTTTTTTTAGACTAAGCTGTTGAAAGATATTCTGACCCATGAAGCTAAGTATTTCAGATTTGTGGATAATATCTTGTATACTGGGCCGAATGTTATGGATCACGACACATTTTTACCGGGACTTAACGTTCTTGTCGCGTCCATTAATTCACTGTGGAGAAAGAAGTAGACTTTAGATTTATGATCATAGATGGAAATATAAACACAAATGCAGTATAATGTGATCCTTTATTGACTACGTTTCACCCACAGTCAATAAAGGATCACATTATACTGCATTTGTGTTTATATTTCCATTGTGTCGGTATTTTATACCATTTATTTTCACTAATTCTTGCTCAAACATCCACTATTTACACCATGAAACAACAATGCAAAGAATTGTTATTCTCACCCCTCAGGGAAGGTTCCATGATGTTGGTGAGGGGCTGTTGATTTAGGGAATTGGATCTGTGCTCCAGTTCCCCGAATTAAACCTGAATGCCTTCCACATCCTCCTTCCAGGTGCTGTATAATCCTCCGGGTTTAGCGCTTCCCCCTTGATTATAATAATAATGTTATTCTCAGTTTCGTAGAGCCTACCAAGTGTTCAACCCGAAATTTGTAGATGAGGAAATTAGGAAAATCTTTGACATTTCTACGAAACTACGGTACCGTAAGGAGTTTGTGGAAATGGCTTTTCAGTCAGCAAACTTTTCATTAGACTGAGCCTAGAGTAACTTATAGGATCAAGAATGTGCTAGTTATAGTCACGCACGCACACATGCACGAGCATAACCAACACGGATTCAGGAACGGGAAATCCTGTGTCACAAACCTACTCGAGTTCTATGACATAGTGACAGCAGTAAGAGAAGAGAGATAATGGGGTGGGTAGATTGTATTTTCTTGGACTGTTAAAAATTTTGTGACACAGGTCTACACATGAGATTAGTGCAAAAGCTGGAGGACCAGGCAGGTATAACAAGGAAGGCACTGCAATGGTTCAGAGAATACCTGACAAGAAGGCAACAGCGAGTCATGGTATGTGACGAGGTGTCAGAATGGGCGCCTGTGACGAGCGATATTCCACAGGGGTCACCGGTGCTGTTTCTGGTGTATGTGAATGACATGACGGAAAGAATAGACTCAGAAGTGTCTCAGCAGACGATGTGAAGTTAATGAGGAGAATTCAGTCGGAGGAGAACCAGGCAGAACTACAAAGGGATCTGGACAGGCTGCAGACCTGGTCCAGCAACAGGCTCCTGCAGTTCAACCCCACCAAGTACAAAGTCATGAAGATCGGGATAGGGCAAAGAAGACCGCAGACAGAGTACAGCCTAGTGGGCCAAAGACTACAAACTTCACTCAAGGAAAAGGATCCTGGGGTGAGTATAACACCGAGCACATCTCCAGAGGCACACATCAACCAGGACTCTGTACACTGTGTACGTCAGACCTATACTGGAGTATACAGCACCACTTTGGAACCCACACCTGGGCAAGCACCTCAAGAAGTTAGAGAACGTGCAAAGGTTTGCAACGATACTAGTCCAGGAGCTATGAGGCATGTCCTACGAGAAGTTAAAAGAAATTGATCTGACGACACTGGAGGACAAGAGGGATATGATAACAACATAAAATACTGAGAGGAATCGAGAAGGGGGACAGAGATAAGATGTTCCAGAGATGGGACAGAGAGACAAGGGGTCAAAAGTTGTCAGGAAGTGGAATAATCTGTAAAGTTAGGTGGTGGCAGGATCCATACATAGCTTAAGAAGAGGTATGATAAAGCTCACGGAGCAGGGAGTGACTTATTAGCGACCAGTGAAGAGTCGGGGCCAGGAGCTATGACTCGACCCCCGCAACCACAATTATATTTATATATATATATATATATATATATATATATATATATATATATATATATATATATATATATATATATATATATATATATATATATATCATGCAGAATAGGAAAAAGTTGCGATTTTTGGCTTAAATATCAACGCTCGTCTTGCCAAATAAGGCAAGCGAAAATTTGTGTATGCAACAATTTCGCAAAAATAATTCTGAACCTAACGAAAAAAATATATTTCATCGCGTTTTTTTTTTATTATTAAATTATTGTAAACATATAAAATATATTTAGATGGATTAGGCTAAAAGTCATAAATGAAACTGGAAAAACAAAAATCCAAAGTATTTCTTTTGTTATGCCAAATAAAAGTCGAGAACATTATTATTATTATTATTATTATTATTATTATTATAATAATCAAGGGGAAGCGCTAAACCCGGAGGATTATACAGCGCCTGTGGGGGGGGGGGTGGAAGGCATTCAGGCTATATTAGGGGAACTGGAGCACAGATCCAATTTCCTAAATCAAGAGCCCCTCACCAACATCAAGGAACCTTCCTTGAGGGGAAAGTCGAGAACAACGTCCAGTATTGGGCCCTTACTTAAACAAGATGGGTCCTACACAGATGACAGCAAGGAAATGAGTGAGCTACTCAAGTCCCAATATGACTCAGTTTTTAGCAAGCCGCTAACCAGACTGAGAGTCGAAGATCAAAATTATTTTTTTATGAGAGAGCCACAAAATTTGATTAACACAAGCCTATCCGATGTTATCCTGACGCCAAATGACTTGGAACAGGCGATAAATGACATGCCCATGCACTCTGCCCCAGGGCCAGACTCATGGAACTCCGTGTTCATCAAGAACTGCAAGAAGCCCCTATCACGAGCCTTTTCCATCCTATGGAGAGGGAGCATGGACACGGGGGTCGTCCCACAGTTACTAAAAAAAACAGACATAGCCCCACTCCACAAAGGGGGCAGTAAAGCAACTGCAAAGAACTACAGACCAATAGCACTAACATCCCATATCATAAAAAACTACGCAGGTATATCATAAATAAACTACGTAGGTATATCATAAAATAAACTACGCAGGTATATCATAAAATAAACTATGCAGGTATATCATAAAATAAACTACGCAGGTATATCATAAAATAAACTATGCAGGTATATCATAAAATAAACTACGCAGGTATATCATAAAATAAACTACGCAGGTATATCATAAAATAAACTACGCAGGTATATCATCAAATAAACTACGCTGGTATATCATAAAATAAACTACGCAGGTATATCATAAAATAAACTATGCAGGTATATCATAAAATAAACTACGCAGGTATATCATAAAATAAACTATGCAGGTATATCATAAAATAAACTACGCAGGTATATCATAAAATAAACTACGCAGGTATATCATAAAATAAACTACGCAGGTATATCATAAAATAAACTACGCTGGTATATCATAAAATAAACTACGCTGGTATATCAAAATAAACTACACAGGTTTATCATAAAACAAACTACGCAGGTATATCATAAAACAAACTACGCAGGTATATCATAAAACAAAACTACGCAGGTATATCATAAAACAAACTACGCAGGTATATCATAAAACAAACTACGCAGGTATATCATAAACTAAACTACGCAGGTATATCATAAAATAAACTACGCAGGTATATCATGAAACAAACTACGCAGGTATATCATAAAACAAACTACGCAGGTATTTCATAAACTAAACTACGCAGGTATATCATAAAATAAACGTCATTGTTCGCATCGCTCTCGGGCCGTGCGGACCTCCTGCGCAGTAGCTCCTGACTCTATTGGTTTCTGCGCAGTCTTCCTCAGTGCACTCACAATGGCGGAAGGTGCACGTAGGCGAGTCAACACCGTCAGCCTTGAATTAGTGACAGGCTCGTTCAACAACCAGAATACTCATCTGCTGCTTACTGCGATACTCCGAGATACATATGGTATCAATGATGAAGATCTTTATGGTGTCTCTTTAAACGGCAATTCGAGGCTTGTTGTCAAATTCAGACAAAATAGTGTTTATGAAAACATGTTGCCAGGTATCAGGATGTGATCAAGACCGTTAATCCTGGTGTCACCGTTCGACTTCACGACGTCTATCGTTTTTACACCTGGATCAAAGTCCGAAACGTTCCTTTTGAGGCAGACGAAAGTGATTTGAGGAATGTTTTTGCACGCTATGGCACGGTTCATATGGCAACTTTGGGACGGTGGCGTGATGGTCCTCTAGTTGGTATGCTGGAGGGGTTTTTTCTCCCTGAAAATGTCCCTCAAGCACCCTATTCCGTCGTATGTGGTTATTGGGGACTTTCGTACGCAAGTGTATGTTACGTACTCAGACCAACGGCGTACGTGTAGGCTTTGTGGGATGTATGACCATATGGCGGAGCAATGCCCTACAAGACGTGGTAAAACGACGGAAGTAAGGCGGATTGGTGTTACAACGGAGCAGTGGTCATATGCTGCTGCTACGCAACAACAGACAGTGGCTAGTAAACCGTGGAGTGAGGAGGTAGAGGGTGAGATTGAAGAATCACCGGTATGTCTAACTCTCCCTGGTGCAGTGGAGGACGTGGGCGTGGTATCGGCGACGACAGAGGAAGACTTCGTTCATACTCAGGATGACATGGAGCACTCTATTTAAGAAGCTCTGAACATTTTGTTGGATGCTTCCACATCTGAGGGGATTCAAGGTGGTTTAGAGGATGTAAGTGTACAGGAGAAGGACGGAGCATCCACCAGGCATATTGCTGAACATCAGGTTGTGGTCGTGGAGGTTCATAGAAACAACAGATCTGAGGATGAGATGGATACTGGCCGCAGTTCTCGTAAGAGAGCGGCGGTGATACCTGACCGTGAAGATGTTTTAACACCAGGGCAAAGGTCAGGGAACAAAGCATGGTGCGACGAGACCCGTAGAGACACCGGCAAAACTAAATGTGTTCAGCATGTCAAAGAGAACGACACAGGGGGGGGGGAGGAAGAAGTGGAGATATACGTAAGGGAACCAAGATTGTTAAGGTATCCAAGGGTAAACCTCCAATGAAACGTTCAAGTGTCTTACTTTAAATATAAATTGGTTACGATCTGTTGGAAAACGTAAGTGTTTGGAGGTTTTGTTAAAAAATCATGTCCCCAATGTCGTGTTCTTAAAAGAACACAATTATAAATCTTTAGGTGAACTGCTGATTCCTGAATATATCTTGTACATGGGCTGCTCTAATAGACTGAAAGGTGGTGTGGCAGTGTTAGTTAAAGAGGCTAGCCCGTTTTCTTTGCAAACATGTGAGGTAGGAGAGGATGGGGTTTGGGGTGGGGTACAGGTGGCCTTCCTGGGTGTATACGGACCGGCGGAAGGCGACATGCGTATAAAAAATACGTTTTTTAGGGACGTGTTGGTGTACCATTTAAGATCACTGCCAGTCGTCACGATTATTGGGGGTGATTGGAATTGCATTGATCGTCGCAAGGATGTCGAACCTAGAGGGAGAGGTTTTTTTTTCAGGATATTTAGGGGATCTATTGCGGAGTGTTAATGTTACGGATGTGGGGGGGATGAGGTGGGTGGGGTCATACATACGTTCGTTAGAAGGGAGTATGCGGCAAGACTGGATCGCATATACGTTTCTAGAGGTGTCAGCGTCAGAAGTGTACGTATCTTAAATGTGAGCTTTTCCGATCACAGAGGTGTTATGGCGGATGTTGACTGGGTAGGATTACCGAGGCGTTTCAGAGGTTTCTGGAAACTGAATGTGGGATTAATGCGTAAAAGAGGTGTGAGGGAAGCTTTTGCGAGTGCTTGGAGGGGATGGTGGGCTGAATGTCGGGTGGGGGTTGATATAGTTGAATGGTGGGATGCGGTCGGTAAGGTGAAGATGAGGGATTTTTATCAGCAGCGAGGCAAAGAAGACAGGAGAATGCAGTACGGGCTCTTGAACTATCTTGAAGGTCAACTGCAAGCATGTTATACGAATGGGGGAGTGTATCCGGTGGTTGAAATTGAAAATTTAAAACGCTTAATTGGAGACATTCACAATCGTATTTTTGATGCGGCGAGGATAGCGAGTGGTACACAAATAACCCGCACATAAAAGATAGAAGCTTACGACGACGTTTCGGTCCGACTTTGACCATTTACAAAGTCACACTAACAAGAAGTGGAGAAGGACGGCTATATATAGGCAGGAAGAGGTGATGGTAGTAGTAGTAGTAGTACAAGAATGGTATATAATACCGACAAGATGAAATTAAGACACATGCGCAACACCTGGGCATCCCTATCGTAGACGTTTCGCCATCCAGCCAGCCACTGGATGGCGAAACGTCCACAACAAAGACAACCAGACGCCGCACATGTGTCTTAATTTCATCAGTACTACTACTACTACTACTACTACTACCACCATCTCTTCCTGCCTATATATAGCCGTCCTGCTCCACTTCTGGTTAGTGTGACTTTGTCAATGGTCCAAGTAGGACTGAAACGTCGTCGTAAGCTTCTCTCTTTTATGTGCGGGTTATTTGTGTATCGTTCCAGTCACGGTATTGTGCCTTTTTGTTATTTATAGCGAGTGGAATAGATGAGGTTTTATGGGGTGACCGTCCTTCGCCGTTTGTCTTGCGAGAGCATGGCAGACGTCGCAGGGCGACAGAATTAATGGGATTAGAGGTTCAGGAGCCATTGGGAGCCTTTAGTAGGGGGAAGGGTCTTATGTCAGCGGAGACCATGAATGCCTTTGTAGACGCATGGTATGAATTGCAATATAAAAATGCTGGGATTTCTAAGGGGGCGCTGGGAGAAATGGGTGAATATGTACGTTGTGATCTAGAGTACATGGACAGGTTGGATTTGAATGGACCTATAAGTGAAGAAGAGATTAGGTTGGCTGTGGAGAGTATGAGTATAGGGAAGTCACCGGGGATTGATGGAATCCCTTGTGATTTTTACAAGGAAAATTTGGATTGTATTCGTGATTTTTTAGTGATGTTATTTAATGCCATGAAAAATGGTGGCATCATGGAACAGCAACAAAGAACAGGTGTTGTTGTTCTGGTCCCGAAAAAAGAAATCTGGGAATTATATACATAATTATAGGGCAATCTCATTAATGTGTGGCGATTATAATTTTTTTGCGAAAATGTTAGGAAATAGGATAAAACGGGTTTTGGACGAGGGACAATATGGTGTGCCAGGACGATCTATGTGTATGGGGCAGGGAATTATTCGCAGGTTCATTGAGGAAAGAGGGAAGGGTATTAAAGGTGGAATATTACCTTTAGACTGGCACACTACATACGACTGTATGGAGAGAGATGCATTATGGAAGTTTATGCAGTGGCAAGGTTTCGGAAAGGAAATTGTTAGTTGGGCGCGGGTTTTGTACAAGCAGGCTATGTTTAGGGTGCAGGTAAATGGTAGGTTGGGAAAAGTAGTTAGGATGCATAGGGGATTGCGACAGGGGTGCCCTGTATCACAAATTCTTTTTGCGTTGATTCAGGACCCATTTTTTAGAGCCGTGCGGGGGATTGTACGACAGGATGAAATGCAAGGTGAGGTGGGGGTACAATCAGGAATTATAGGTTACGTGGACGACACTACGGTTTTATTTCGTGGAGCCAAGGTTTTAGGAAAAGTGAGCGAATTGGTGGAATGTTTCGGGAAAGCAACTGGGATGACGGTCAATAAGGAGAAGTCAATGCTTATGGGGGTGGGAGATTGTGCGGGTGTGGTATTGGGCCAGGGGGAAGGCTGGCCTTTAGTAAATCAAATTAAGGTGTGTGGGATTGTGCATATGGAAAACATACAGGATGCGAGGAAGGTGAATTCAAGTGAGGCTGTAGAGAGGGTTTTAGGTCGTTTGACAGGATTGAGGGAAGGTGGCTTGTCTATACATCAGCGTGCAGTTGTGGTCAATGTGATTTTGTTCAGTAAGTTGTGGCATGTGGCATGTATTTATCCGTTAAATCCATATGATGAGAAGCGTATGTTAACGCGTGTATATAGATATATTTGGGGTTCAGGATGTGATTGGTTAACAAGGGATGTGGTGTATCTTCCGGTTAGCCGGGGTGGCCTGGGGTTAATGAATCTGCATAATAGATTGTTAGGCATGTATGTCAAGCATAGCTACTTGAGGGAGGGTAGAATGGCTGGCACGGGTTTGACCTGGATAAGAAGGGACCTGGTACGTTGGATGAACGGCACGGACGTAAAGAGATGTGAGGACATGTTGAGGATGCTAATTTATATAAGAGATCCACGCAAGATCAAGATTGGCAAACTGGCACTGGTAGAGGGCAGGGAGGTAGTGGCCAAGGTGGAGGGAATATATCCAATGTATGCATGGAAGGACATATGGGGTCGTTTAAAAGCGTTACGGTTACGAGCCAAGGTCAGAGAGATAATGTTTAATTTTTTACATAATATATTGCCGTCTGGGGAAGTGTTAGCGAATAGGTGCGTGCAGGAGGGGGGGCTGTGTTGTGTGTGTGGGGATCCTGATACGGTCTTTCATGCAGTTTATTTCTGTTCGAGATTGGAACCCGTAAGGTTGTGGTTTAGTAAGGTTTTAAGAATGGTGGGTGGGGGTGGGATTTGTGTCTTAAGAGCTTAAAGTTTAGATGTGGGGGGTCGGAACACCGGTACAGAATGCAATCAGATATTTAGTGACGGATTTGGTATACACATCATGGGTACATAGGCATTTATCTGTGAGGGAGAGAATCAGAGCACTGGTAGCGATTTTTTATGGGACACAACAGCGAAATAAAGACATTTCAGAAAACAGATAGTTTTTATTATTTTCGGAGGGATATTGCAGATTCCATGTCAGGGATTTATGGGCGTTAATACCTTAGAGGGTACACGAGGCTGGCTTCTTGACTATGGTTGTGTGAAGGTGGCATACGATTGGTACAGGGACGTATGATGTATAAGTATGATCGTTAGTTATAATGATGTTTTTCATACAAATATATATAATATTACTTGGATACAATCTTTTATTGTTCTTATATAGATGTGGGTTAAGGGAGTGGATCTCTTGCGAAGCAAACTCATACATGGCATGACAGGTGTTACGTAAAAGAACCTCGTGCAACTTATATATATAGTTTTTTCATTTTATACTTTCCTTGTATTAGCCATGTGGCTGATACCTGGTAGCGTTCTGCCTGGGGACTCCTGGGATACATGGCAGGAATATGACCAGATATGGAAGTTAACTATGTGTGTTTTCTGCATGTAGTCCGATTACCCATATTTGATCACTGTTGTGGATGCGATGATTAGTGCAACGTTTTCCTTTGACAGTTCAGTGGATGTATCATTTTTTTTTTCTTGTGTGTGTATTTTGTGTATAATCTATAATAATGTGTGTGTGTATATAAGGTAAGAATGTATGGTGTATGTATGTTGCATAATGGTACTTGTGTTAGCAATTCAGAATTATCCCATGTTATTAAGTGGAACCCTTTGTGTATTGTACTGCATCGACACCATACCCAGCCCTTCTAGGGCAGGGTAGGTGCCTGAGCCATAGCTTGCAGCTCACAAGACTGTCATTCCCATTAGCCCCCTTGTGGCGGGGATGACAGACCAGAGAGGCCTAGCTTGTGGCTAGGCCTGGGGACAGTTGGTCCCAAAGATGAGGAGGTACTTGTGCCTCCTCCCATGGGAGACTTAGGTCTCACACACTCCCTAAAGAGGGAGCCAAGGCCGGGCCACCACTTGGAAAAGGCCCGGGCCGGGAGAATACCGGCGAATATTTAATAATAATAATAATAATAATAATTATTGTACTGAATATATTTTCTATCATTACAATAATCCAGTAGTCTGAGTACCGGAATAATTACATATCGTTCGTATTTGAATATTTTGTTATATATGCAATTGTTTTAATAACATGAAATCAAATACTAATGTATATTATAGATGTAACATTACTCTTTGTTTATATTAATGTATATAATATATATTTATATATATTTCATTAATATAACGTAGATGTTGTGTACTCTTGTCTTACCTTAGGCTAGGTACATAATGCGTAGGAGACGGGAGACAATTAGTTAACCGTTCTAGCGAAGTTAACCGTTCTAGCGAAGTTAACCGTTCTAGCGAAGTTAACCATTCTAGCGAAGTTAACCGTTCTAGCGAAGTTAACCGTTCTAGCGAAGTTAACCGTTCTAGCGAAGTTAACCGTTCTAGCGAAGTTAACCGTTCTAGCGAAGTTAACCGTTCTAGCGAAGTTAACCGTTCTAGCGAAGTTAACCGTTCTAGCGAAGTTAACCGTTCTAGCGAAGTTAACCGTTCTAGCGAAGTTAACCGTTCTAGCGAAGTTAACCGTTCTAGCGAAGTTAATCGTTCTAGTGAAGTTAACCGTTCTAGCGAAGTTAACCGTTCTAGCGAAGTTAACCGTTCTAGCGAAGTTAACCGTTCTAGTGAAGTTAACCGTTCTAGCGAAGTTAACCGTTCTAGGGAAGTTAACCGTTCTAGCGAAGTTAACCGTTCTAGCGAAGTTAACCGTTCTAGCGAAGTTAACCGTTCTAGCGAAGTTAACCGTTCTAGCAAAGTTAACCGTTCTAGGGAAGTTAACCGTTCTAGCGAAGTTAACCGTTCTAGCGAAGTTAACCGTTCTAGCGAAGTTAACCGTTCTAGCGAAGTTAACCGTTCTAGCGAAGTTAACCGTTCTAGCGAAGTTAACCGTTCTAGCGAAGTTAACCGTTCTAGCGAAGTTAACCGTTCTAGCGAAGTTAACCGTTCTAGCGAAGTTAACCGTTCTACCGAAGTTAACCGTTCTAGCGAAGTTAACCGTTCTAGCGAAGTTAACCGTTCTACCGAAGTTAACCGTTCTAGCGAAGTTAACCGTTCTACCGAAGTTAACCGTTCTAGCGAAGTTAACCGTTCTAGCGAAGTTAACCGTTCTAGCGAAGTTAACCGTTCTAGCGAAGTTAACCGTTCTAGCGAAGTTAACCGTTCTAGCGAAGTTAACCGTTCTACCGAAGTTAACCGTTCTAGCGAAGTTAACCGTTCTAACGAAGTTAACCGTTCTAGCGAAGTTAACCGTTATACTTTGTTATTTAATGTATTGTATTGTTTTAAATAAAAAAACTACGCAGGTATATCTTAAAATAAACTACACAGGTATATCTTAAAATAAACTACGCAGGTATATCTTAAAATAAACTACGCAGGTATATCATAAAATAAACTACGCAGGTATATCATAAAATAAACTACGCAGGTATATCATAAAATAAACTACGCAGGTATATCATAAAATAAACTACGCAGGTATATCATAAAATAAACTACACAGGTATATCTTAAAATAAACTACGCAGGTATATCATAAAATAAACTACACTGGTATATCATAAAATAAACTACGCAGGTATATCATAAAATAAACTACACAGGTATATCTTAAAATAAACTACGCAGGTATATCATAAAATAAACTACGCAGGTATATCATAAAATAAACTACGCAGGTATATCATAAAATAAACTACACAGGTATATCTTAAAATAAACTACACAGGTATATCATAAACTAAACTACGCAGGTATATCATAAAATAAACTACACTGGTATATCATAAAATAAACTACGCAGGTATATCATAAAATAAACTACGCAGGTATATCATAAAATAAACTACGCAGGTATATCATAAAATAAACTACGCAGGTATATCATAAAATAAACTACACAGGTATATCATAAAATAAACTACGCAGGTATATCATAAAATAAACTACACTGGTATATCATAAAATAAACTACACTGGTATATCATAAAATAAACTACGCAGGTATATCATAAACTAAACTACGCAGGTATATCATAAAATAAACTACACTGGTATATCATAAAATAAACTACGCAGGTATATCATAAAATAAACTACGCAGGTATATCATAAAATAAACTACGCAGGTATATCATAAAATAAACTACGCAGGTATATCATAAAATAAACTACACAGGTATATCATAAAATAAACTACGCAGGTATATCATAAAATAAACTACGCTGGTATATCATAAAATAAACTACACTGGTATATCATAAAATAAACTACGCAGGTATATCATAAAATAAACTACGCAGGTATATCATAAAATAAACTACGCAGGTATATCATAAAATAAACTACGCAGGTATATCATAAAATAAACTACGCAGGTATATCTTAATATAAACTACGCAGGTATATCATAAAATAAACTACGCAGGTATATCATAAACTAAACTACGCAGGTATATCATAAAATAAACTACACTGGTATATCATAAAATAAACTACGCAGGTATATCATAAAATAAACTACGCAGGTATATCATAAAATAAACTATGCAGGTATATCATAAAATAAACTACGCAGGTATATCATAAAATAAACTACGCAGGTATATCATAAAATAAACTACGCAGGTATATCATAAAATAAACTACGCAGGTATATCATAAAATAAACTACGCAGGTATATCATAAAATAAACTACGCAGGTATATCATAAAATAAACTACGCAGGTATATCATAAAATAAACTACGCAGGTATATCATAAAATAAACTACGCAGGTATATCATAAAATAAACTATGCAGGTATATCATAAAATAAACTACACTGGTATATCATAAAATAAACTACACTGGTATATCATAAAATAAACTACGCAGGTATATCATAAAATAAACTACGCAGGTATATCATAAAATAAACTACGCAGGTATATCATAAAATAAACTACGCAGGTATATCATAAAATAAACTACGCAGGTATATCTTAAAATAAACTACGCAGGTATATCATAAAATAAACTACGCAGGTATATCATAAACTAAACTACGCAGGTATATCATAAAATAAACTACACTGGTATATCATAAAATAAACTACGCAGGTATATCATAAAATAAACTACGCAGGTATATCATAAAATAAACTATGCAGGTATATCATAAAATAAACTAAGCAGGTATATCTTAAAATAAACTACGCAGGTATATCATAAAATAAACTACGCAGGTATATCATAAAATAAACTACGCAGGTATATCATAAAATAAACTACGCAGGTATATCATAAAATAAACTACGCAGGTATATCATAAAATAAACTACGCAGGTATATCATAAACTAAACTACGCAGGTATATCATAAAATAAACTACGCAGATATATCTAAAAATAAACTACGCAAGTATATCATAAAATAAACTACGCAAGTATATCATAAAATAAACTACGCAGATATATCATAAAATAAACTACGCAGGTATAATCATCAAAATCAACATTAAAAAAGTGGTTGGTCCCAGTATGGTAACCCGGAGTTCACTATTAACCTCCCGAGTGTTGAACATCCTCGTGAACAACAGACAACCCTCGGATATGGGTTAAGGTTCGAGCCTTCTAGTAGGGACACTATGTTGATCTTACCAAGTCCTTTTGCAAGTTGGAAAAGCAAGGAGACCTATCCCCTGAAATGTTCAACATTTGCAAAGAGGACAAGGAAACTTACGTGTCCCTTATATATATATATATATATATATATATATATATATATATATATATATATATATATATATATATATATATATATATATATATATATATATATATATATATATATATATATATATATATATATATATATATATATATATATATATATATATATATGTCGTGCCGAATAGGCAGAACTTGTGATCTTGGCTTAAATAGCAACGTTCATCTTGCCATATAGGACAAGTGAAAATTTGTGTATGCAATAATTTCACTAAAATCATTCTGAACCTAACGAAAAAAATATATTTCACTGTGTTTGTTTAGTATTAAATTACTTTTAACAAATCTAAAATATATTTAGTTGGGTTATTCTAAAATAAATTGTTCTTGTTATATTAAGGTTAGGTAAGTTTTCTAAGATTCTTTTGGTGCAAAATTAAAAATTTTTACATTAACATTAATGAAAAAAATATATCTTTAAACGTATAAGAGAAAATTTTTGAAAGGACTTAATTTTAAATGAGTTCTTGCTAATTGACCAGTTTTACATATTCGGCACGACATATATATATATATATATATATATATATATATATATATATATATATATATATATATATATATATATATATATATATATATATATATATATATATATATATATATATATATATATATATATATATATATATATATATATCTTGCTAGGAGCACCTCTGGGAAGAATGGAACAACGAATAGGCAATCTTGACACCCATGATGCCTTGTACCTTCTCACAAAGTGCTTGAGTCTGCCCAGGTTGACATATTTCCTAAGATGTGCACCTTCATATGATAACCCTATACTGCACGAATATGACAGTATTCTGAGGCAGATTTTTAGGAAAGTGCTTAACCTTACTCTAGAAGACGGGCAGTGGAACCAAGCTACACTTCCAGTCAGACTAGGAGGCAATGGTGTCCGCAAGTCATCACAGATTGTGTTACCTGCTTTTCTGTCCTCGTGTATTGCATCCAGAGAGCTTGTAGCAGCGATTCTCCCTGAACATCTTACGGACAAGACTGGAGTCCAGGACCAAAAGTTCATTGACGGAGCCATGATCTGGGATAATCTAACGGGTTCAGAAACCAGACCTGCTCCCCCCAACAACTACTAACAGTCGCACTGGGATGGCCCAATATAGCCTCAACAATGCTTCAGAGTGTGTCACGGAAGGATAGAGTCCACCTCCTGGCAGTGAGAGCTCATCATGCTGGGGACTTTCTGTTGGCTGTTCCCAACTCCAGCCTTGGCACACGCCTCGACCCACAGACCATCCGCTTTGGTGTTGTCCTTCAACTTGCCGCCCCTATTCTCGCCGAACAAAGGTATATTTGTGGCAGTGAAGCAGCAGACCGATTCGGGTACCATGGTCTTGTGTGCCGTAAATCCGAGGTAAAGATTGCAAGACATGAGGAGGTTAATAACATTATCAAGAGGAGCCTCACAACAGCCTTATGCCCAGCAGTAAGAGAGCCACCCCAACTATGCAGATCTGATGGCAGCCAGAAGCGTCCAGATGGTATCACCCTTCAAGCCTGGACAGACGGGAAGCAGGAGGTGTGGGACTACACATGTGCATCTACCTTGGCTGATACCTATCTCCAATACACCAGGGAGGAAGGAGGGGCAGCTGCCAGCTTCAGGGAGTCCCAAAAGTCTAGAAAATATGGAGAACTTGCCCATCATTATATGTTTGTTCCCATAGGCTCAGAGACCCTTGGCTCATGGGGAAAGAGTGCATTTAAATTCCTTAAGGAGCTAGGTAAAAGACTCATCAGGGTAACTAGGGACCCCAGGGCAGCTAGTTTTCTGTTCCAGCGACTCAGTGCGGCTGTTCAGAGTGGAAATGCCTGCTGCATTTTGGGCATGCGTCCCAGCTCTGTAGAGCTGGGTGAGATTTTCGCCCTATTATCGGTGATACACGGGTAACAACATGTACCTTATATGCCACCTTTATATCAACAATGTATCTCTTAAATCTTCTGTACCATATTATGTAATAAAATATTCCTACTGGTAAAAAAAAAATATGAAAAGATGGGGTGGTAGAGGAAGTGGAATATTCAAACTGCCTCAGGAAGAAATCCAAATATTCTTCCTTGAAGCCTTTTTACCCATATATATATATATATATATATATATATATATATATATATATATATATATATATATATATATATATATATATATATATATATATATATATATATATATATATATATATATATATATATATATATATATATATATATATATATATATATATATATATATATATATATATATATATATATATATATATATATATATATATATATATATATATATATATATATTACAAAATACACAGCCTCGTTACCATTTAACTAAAATGTCAAGTTTGCTCCACACATCAGTAAGAAGCTCAGGTCTCCCATTGGTCAAGGTGCTCCAGCCAATCAGAGAGCAGTTCACCCATATCAGTGTAGCCAACCTTCGTATATAAGAACTTAACATATGTGAGTATTTGCCATTAAAGAGTCGCATTACTCACACGTGAACATACAACACATCTGGAGAACAGTGAGTTTTTGTTACTTTCCTTAGATTATAGCAGTTACTGGCAAGACAGTGATTGAATGGTTGACAGTTAAAAGTATTTTCTTCTTTGTTAGGTCACGCTACCTCGGCCTGTTTATATATATATATATATATATATATATATATATATATATATATATATATATATATATATATATATATATATATATATATATATATATATATATATATATATATATATATATATATATATATGTCGTGCCGAATAGGCAGAACTTGCGATCTTGGCTTAAATAGCAACGTTCATCTTGCCATATAGGACAAGTGAAAATTTGTGTATGCAATAATTTCGCCCAAATCATTTTGAACCTGACGAAAAAAATAAATTTCACTGTGTTTGTTTAGTATTAAATTATTGTAAACAAATCTAAAATATATATAGTTGGGTTAGGCTCAAATAAATTGTTCTTGTTATAATAAGGTTAGGTAAGTTTTCTAAGATTCTTTTGGTGCAAAATTAAAGTTTTTTACATTAACATTAATGAAAAAAATATATCTTTAAACGTATAAGAGAAAATTTTAGAAAGAACTTAATTTTAAATGAGTTCTTGCTAATTGACCAGTTTTACATATTCGGCACGACATATATATATATATATATATATATATATATATATATATATATATATATATATATATATATATATATATATATATATATATATATATGTGTGTGTGTGTGTGTGGTGTTAGTTTGTGTGTGTGTGTGTGTGTGTGTGTGTGTGTGTGTGTGTGTGTCGATGTAGTGCGGATAAGAAAGACATCACTGCTATGATAAAAATATAAAGCAGCTGGATATTCTTGCTCTCAGTGAAACAATGCTGAAGGAGAGAGCAGAGTTTCGGTGGGTAGAAATAAACTGGATTACGTTCGGTGTATCTGAGAAAGTTAGAGCTAGGGAAGGAGTAGCAATAATATTGAAAGATTAGTCATGACAAGGAAATATATATTATAAATATTTGAATTCAAGAGATGAGTGTAGACGAGACAGATTTTTGAAGATGTTAAGTGAGTGTTGAGGAAGTTTTGAACAATGTGGTTATTACAACCCAGGAGTCCAAATGTCCTGTTATCCTGGTGTAAAGGGAGCAAAATAAACACAGTAGAAAAGTTTTGACTTATATTATCCTTCACCAATTTAGAACAGCAGTATGTACACTATGTACACTATGTACAGTGATAGGTATTAGTGCACTCCACGGTAAGCAACGCAGAATAGAAGCCACAAGATAGCAGAAAGTGCTTCAACCAGCTCTAGAATGGGAATGACAAGGGCAGACAGGAGAGTGGTACCCACATAACTTCTGCGATTGCCAAAACCATCTTATTATTGGCTGGAACCTGGTTACTAGTTGAACGACGGGGCCCCATCATCAACCCTCAGTCACCTGGTTCACTGGTTGGGGGAGATAGCCTGTAAATGAAGGTGTGTATATGCGCCGAATATAGGTTACGTACTCTTTGCATGCCACAGTTAGAGAATAACTAGGGTAGGGACCTGAATGCTAAATTGGGAGAAACGACTGTAGTGAGCGTAGCAAATAAATTTGAGGCGCCAGGTTCCCGATTGCTTGGTGGCAAATATCTGGCTTCACACCAGAGATGGGACACACAAACAAGGGGTTGCAATTGGAAACTGAAGACTAAGTTGAGTCAAAGGGATGTTAGGAAGTATTTCTTCTGCCACAGAGTTGTTAGGAAGTGGAATAGCCTGGCAAGTGATGTAGTGGAGACAGGAACCATACATAGTTTTAAGAAGAGGTATGATAAAGCTCATGGAGCAGGGAATGGGAGAACCCAGTAGCGGTCAGTGAAGAGGCGGGGCCAGGAGCTGAGTCTCGGCCCCTGCAACCACAATTAGGTGAGTACAATTAGGTGAGCACACGGTGAGGGACCCTGTTCGATTCCCAGTGAAGGAGTGGAAACATTGGACGTGTTTCCTAATACCGGTTGTCTATGTTCACCATCAGTATAATGGGTACCTGGATGTTAGTCGACATGTTTGGGTCGCATCCTGGGTGTTAGTGGACTGGTGTGGGTCGCATCCTGGGTGTTAGTGGACTGGTGTGGGTCACATCCTGGGTGTTAGTGGACTGGTGTGGGTCACATCCTGGGTGCTAGTGGACTGGTGTGGGTCACATCCTGGGTGTTAGTGGACTGGTGTGGGTCGCATCCTGGGTGTTAGTGGACTGGTGTGGGTCGCATCCTGGGTGTTAGTGGACTGGTGTGGGTCACATCCTGGGTGTTAGTGGACTGGTGTGGGTCACATCCTGGGTGCTAGTGGACTGGTGTGGGTCACATCCTGGGTGTTAGTGGACTGGTGTGGGTCACATCCTGGGTGTTAGTGGATTGGTATGGGTCACATCCTGGGACAAAACTGACATAATTTGCGGGAAATGCTCAGCATAACAAGCGGCTTTCTATATAGTAGTATGTCATTGATGTCAACTATGGTCTGTATACCTTGTACATGTACTTGTATACCTTGTACATGTACTTGTATACCTTGTACATGTACTGGTATACCTTGTATATGTACTTGTATACCTTGTACATGTACTTGTATACCTTGTACAAGTACTTGTATACCTTGTACATGAACTTGTATACCTTGTACACGTACTGGTATACCTTGTACATGTACTTGTATACCTTGTACATGTGCTGGTATACCTTGTACATGTACTTGTATACATTGTACATGTACTTGTATACCTTGTACATGTACTTGTATACTTTGTACATGTACTTGTATACCTTGTACATGTACTTGTATACCTTGTACATGTACTTGTATACCTTGTACATATACTTGTATACCTTGTACATGTACTTGTATACCTTGTACATGTACTTGTATACCTTGTACATGTACTTGTATACCTTGTACATGTACTTGTATACCTTGTACACGTACTGGTATACCTTGTACATGTACTTGTATACCTTGTACATGAACTGATATACCTTGTACATGTACTTGTATACATTGTACATGTACTGGTATAACTTGTACATGTACTTGTATACCTTGTACATGTACTTGTGTACCTTGTACACGTACTGGTATACCTTGTACATGTACTGGTATACCTTGTACATGCACTGGTATACCTTGTACATGTACTTGTATACATTGTATATGTACTGGTATACCTTGTACATGTACTTGTATACATTGTACATGTACTGGTATACCTTGTACATGTACTTGTATACCTTGTACATGTACTTGTATACATTGTACATGTACTGGTATACCTTGTACATGTACTTCTATACCTTGTACATGTACTTGTGTACCTTGTACATGTACTTGTATACCTTGTACATGTACTTCTATACATTGTACATGTACTGGTATACCTTGTACATGTACTTGTATACATTGTACATGTACTTGTATACCTTTTACATGTACTTGTATACATTGTACATGTACTGGTATACCTTGTACATGTAGTTGTGTACATTGTACATGTACTGGTATACCTTGTACATGTACTTGTATACCTTGTACATGTACTGGTATACCTTGTACATGTACTTGTATGCCTTGTGCATATACTTGTATTCATTGTACATGTACTGGTATACCTTGTACATGTACTTGTATACATTGTACATGTACTGGTATACCTTGTACATGTACTTGTATACATTGTACATGTACTGGTATACCTTGTACATGTACTTGTATACCTTGTACATGTACTGGTATACCTTGTACATGTACTTGTATGCCTTGTGCATATACTTGTATTCATTGTACATGTACTGGTATACCTTGTACATGTACTTGTATACATTGTACATGTACTGGTATACCTTGTACATGTACTTGTATACATTGTACATGTACTGGTATACCTTGTACATGTACTTGTATACCTTGTACATGTACTGGTATACCTTGTACATGTACTTGTATACCTTGTACATGTACTGGTATACCTTGTACATGTACTGGTATACCTTGTACATGTACTTGTATACCTTGTACATGTACTGGTATACCTTGTACATGTACTTGTATACCTTGTACATGTACTTGTATACCTTGTACATGTACTTGTATACCTTGTACATATACTTGTATACCTTGTACATGTACTTGTATACCTTGTACATGTACTTGTATACCTTGTACATGTACTTGTATACCTTGTACATGTACTTGTATACTATGTACATGTACTTGTATGCCTTGTACATGTACTTGTATACCTTGTACATGAACTTGTATACCATGTACATGTACTTGTATGCCTTGTACATGTACTTGTATACCTTGTACATGTACTGGTATACCATGTACATGTACTTGTATGCCTTCTACATGTACTTGTATACCTTGTACATGTACTTGTATACCTTGTACATGTACTGGTATACCATGTACATGTACTTGTATGCCTTGTACATGTACTTGTATACCTTGTACATGTACTGGTATACCTTGTACATGTACTTGTATACCTTGTACATGTACTTGTATACCTTGTACATGTACTTGTATACCTTGTACATATACTTGTATACCTTGTACATGAACTTGTATACCATGTACATGTACTTGTATGCCTTGTACATGTACTTGTATACCTTGTACATGTACTTGTATACCATGTACATGTACTTGTATGCCTTGTACATGTACTTGTATACCATGTACATGTACTTGTATGCCTTGTACATGTACTTGTGTACCTTGTACATGTACTTGTATACCTTGTACATGTACTTGTATACCTTGTACATGTACTTGTATACCTTGTACATGTACTTGTATACCTTGTACATGTACTTGTATACCTTGTACATGTACTTGTATACCTTGTACATATACTTGTATACCTTGTACATGTACTTGTATACCTTGTACATGTACTTGTATACCTTGTACATGTACTTGTATACCTTGTACATGTACTTGTATACCTTGTACATGTACTTGTATACCATGTACATGTACTTGTATGCCTTGTACATGTACTTGTATGCCTTGTACATGTACTTGTATACCTTGTACATGTACTTGTATACCTTGTACATGTACTTGTATACCTTGTACATGTACTTGTATACCTTGTACATGTACTTGTATACCATGTACATGTACTTGTATGCCTTGTACATGTACTTGTATACCTTGTACATGTACTTGTATACCTTGTACATGTACTTGTATACCTTGTACATGTACTTGTATACCTTGTACATGTACTTGTATACCTTGTACATGTACTTGTATACCTTGTACATGTACTTGTATACCTTGTACATGTACTTGTATACCTTGTACATGTACTTGTATACCTTGTACATGTACTTGTATACCTTGTACATGTACTTGTATACCTTGTACATGTACTTGTATACCTTGTACATGTACTTGTATACCTTGTACATGTACTTGTATACCATGTACATGTACTTGTATGCCTTGTACATGTACTTGTATACCTTGTACATGTACTTGTATACCTTGTACATGTACTTGTATACTTTGTACATGTACTTGTATACCTTGTACATGTACTTGTATACCTTGTACATGTACTTGTATACCATATACATGTACTTGTATGCCTTGTACATGTACTTGTATACCTTGTACATGTACTTGTATACCTTGTACATGTACTTGTATACCTTGTACATGTACTTGTATACCTTGTACATGTACTTGTATACCTTGTACATGTACTTGTATACCTTGTACATGTACTTGTATACCTTGTACATGTACTTGTATACCCTGTACATGTACTTGTATGCCTTGTACATGTACTTGTATACCTTGTACATGTACTTGTATACCTTGTACATGTACTTGTATACCTTGTACATGTTCTTGTATACCTTGTACATGTACTTGTATACCTTGTACATGTACTTGTATACCTTGTACATGTACTTGTATACCTTGTACATGTACTTGTATACCTTGTACATGTACTTGTATACCTTGTACATGTACTTGTATACCTTGTACATGTACTTGTATACCTTGTACATGTACTTGTATACCTTGTACATGTACTTGTATACCTTGTACATGTACTTGTATACCTTGTACATGTACTTGTATACCTTGTACATGTACTTGTATACCATGTACATGTACTTGTATGCCTTGTACATGTACTTGTATACCTTGTACATGTACTTGTATACCTTGTACATGTACTTGTATACCTTGTACATGTACTTGTATACCTTGTACATGTACTTGTATACCTTGTACATGTACTTGTATACCTTGTACATGTACTTGTATACCTTGTTCATGTACTTGTATACCTTGTACATGTACTTGTATACCTTGTACATGTACTTGTATACCATGTACATGTACTTGTATGCCTTGTACATGTACTTGTATACCTTGTACATGTACTTGTATACCTTGTACATGTACTTGTATACCTTGTACATGTACTTGTATACCTTGTACATGTACTTGTATACCTTGTACATGTACTTGTATACCATGTACATGTACTTGTATGCCTTGTACATGTACTTGTATACCTTGTACATGTACTTGTATACCTTGTACATGTACTTGTATACCTTGTACATGTTCTTGTATACCTTGTACATGTACTTGTATACCTTGTACATGTACTTGTATACCTTGTACATGTACTTGTATACCTTGTACATGTACTTGTATACCTTGTACATGTACTTGTATACCTTGTACATGTACTTGTATACCTTGTACATGTACTTGTATACCTTGTACATGTACTTGTATACCATGTACATGTACTTGTATACCTTGTACATGTACTTGTATACCTTGTACATGTACTTGTATACCTTGTACATGTACTTGTTGTAAATAAAGATATTATTATTATTATTATTATTATTATTATTATTATCATTATTATTATTATTATCATTATTATTATTATTATTATTATTATTATTATTATTATTATTTTGGAGGCCTTAAGTTGAATTTTGTATAGAAAGAGGTTCGGTAGGTAATACAATATTTTTTCAAGAGAGAGGATAAATAAATATAGGAGATACGACGGGCGTAATGACAGTGATTTGCTGAAACATAAATTCGTGGATAAAGGTTTGATATGTAGACTTCTGGATGTGCGTGTTTATGAAGGGGTAACATATATATTTAATCATTATTTTGTTGGAGCTGCAATGAGAGTAAAAGGTAAATGGGATACAAGAATGGCATCGATGAGTAACAGAGAGGTGGAAGTCTAAAATAGAGGAGGTATTTAGGGTAAGATCAAAGCAACTACTAGTAGAGAAATGGGCTAGTGAGAGTATAGGGAATGAGGTTGAAGAGGTTAGGGGTAGAGTTTGGTATGCAGTGTTAGTGTTGAGCAGGAGGTTGAGGATATGAGAGGATGGATTCTGGATGGAAAACAAGCGATTGGTGGGACGAGGTGAAGAGAGTGGTAAGAGAGAAAAAATAAGCTCACGAGAGGTTTTAGCAAAGCAAAAATGTAAGGATTATATGGAAAGGAAAAGAGAGGTTACGAAAGTGTTAAGTGAATTTAAGATGAGAACAAATGAGAAAGTGGGCGAAATGCTGTCAACAAATTTTACTGAGAATATAGAAAAGTTTTGGAGTGAGATTAATAAAAAGGAATAGGGAATGAATGGATATGAGAGTTAAAATCAGAAGTTAGATGGGGAGTTGGAGGTATCTGGAAGTTGGAGGGAATATTTTGAGGAACTGTTAAATGTTAAAGATAGGGAAGCTGTGATTTTATGCATTGGCCAGCGAAGTATAACAACTTCAGTTTAGAAGACCCAGATGTGGTGCGTGTGAGGCTGTAGGTAAAATGAAAGGGGGTAAAGCAGCTGGGATTGTTGGGATCATGATAGAGATGTTAAAATCATTGGGGATATAGTTTTCGAATGATTGATACTTGTATTTAATAAATGTATGAAAGAAGAGAATGTACCTAGGGACTGGCAGATAGCATCATAGTTCCGTTGTATAAAGGCAAAGGGCACAAAAGAGAGTATAAGAATTGGGGAAATAGCCTGTTGAGTATACCAGGTACAGTGTATGGCAGAGCTATTATTGAAAGATTTAAGAATGAGAAGGAGAGCAGAATGAGCAGACAGCAGATGAACAGGAAAACTTTAGGAAGGGTCAGTGGTAAGTAGGCCAAGTGGTGAAGCTTATAGGAGAATAGTATACAGATAGCGGTAGAAAGATTTTCGTTGCATGTTTGGATTTGGAAAACACTAATGATAGAGTGGATTGGGTCGCAATGTGGCAGATATTCCAAGTGTATGAATTAGGTGGCAGGTTGTTGAAAGCAGTTAAGAGTTTTACCGAAGATAGTGAGGCTTAGGTTAGAGTATGTAGGAGAGAGGGAGATTACTACCCATGGATATGTGATGTCACCATGGATGTTCAATATATTTATAGATGGGGTTTTGAAAGAAATGAATGCAGGGGAGTTATAAAGAGGAATGAAATTGAAAGTGAACACTGAAAAGAATAAAGTGGTGAGTAAATTAAAAAACAAAATAGGTGCTGAAAATTTGGATATCGGATTTGAGGAAAGGAATATTGAGACAGTGAATATGTTCAGATACATGGGAGTGGATTATCAGCAGATGGATCAATAAATATGAAGTAAGCCATGGTGCTGACGAGAGAAAAAAAGGTGAGTGGTGCATTAAGGAGTTTGTGGAGACAAAGTACATTATCCATGGAAGCAAAGAGATCAATATATGAGAGATGTTACCCCACTTACGAACATTCGAGGTACGAACATTCGAGTTACGAACATTCGAGTTACGAACATTCGAGTTACGAACATTCGGACATAAAAACAGACTGTACCAATTGTAACTGTACCAGTTAATAAGGTAAGAAGTTTTTATTACATTATTAAAATATACTTTGGTATTAAGAGCCATACGTTACTGATAATATTATTAAAAACAATAATAATAATATTCCCAACAATAGAAAATGGCAAAATAACGACATAAGAATAAATCAGGATACAATCAGTTTTCTGGGAAGTAACTTACTCACTAATATGTACATACGATGTCATGCAGAACCCTGCATAACAATATATATATATATATATATATATATATATATATATATATATATATATATATATATATATATATATATATATATATATATATACACACCAGATAACCACTGTGAAAGAATAGTGAATTTCCAAGCACTTTCGTGACTACTTACACTGTCAAGTCACGAAAGCACTTGGAATTTCACTATTCTTTCACCGAACCTAACCTAACCTAACCTAACCTAACCTAACCTAACCTAACCTAACATAACCTAACCTAACATAACCTAACCTACCCTAACCTAACCTAACCTACTCTAACCTAATCTAAATTAACCTACCCTAACCTAACCTAACCTAACCTACCCAAACCTAACCTAACCTAACCTACTCTAACCTAACCTAACCTACCCTAACCTAACCTAACCTAACCTACCCTAACCTAACCTACCCTAACCTAACCTAACCTACCCTAACCTAACCTCACCTAACCTAACCTAACCTAACCTACCCTAACCTAACCTACCCTAACCTAACCTAACCTAACCTAACCTAACCTAACCTAACCTACCCTAACCTAACCTCACCTAACCTAACCTAACCTAACCTACCCTAACCTAACCTACCCTAACCTAACCTCACCTAACCTAACCTAACCTACGATAACCTAACCTACCCTAACCTAACCTAACCTACCCTAACCTAACCTCACCTAACCTAATCTAACCTAACCTACCCTAACCTAACCTACCATAACCTAACCTAACCTACCCTAACCTAACCTCACCTAACCTAACCTAACCTAACCTACCCTAACCTAACCTAACCTACCCTAACCTAACCTAACCTAACCTAACCTAACCTAACCTAACCTAACCTACCCTAACCTAACCTCACCTAACCTAACCTAACCTAACCTAACCTACCCTAACCTAACCTAACCTAACCTAACCTAACCTAACCTAAGCTAACCTAAGCTAACCTAACCTAACGTAACCTAACCTAACCTAACATAACTTAACCTTACCTAACCTAACTTAACCTAACTTAACCTAACTTAACCTAACCTAACTTAACCTAACCTAACCTAACCTAACTTAACCTAGTGCCGAATAGGTAAAACTTGCTATTTTGGCTTAAATAGCAACGCTCATCTTGCCATATAGGACAAGTGAAAATTTGTGTATGTAATAATTTCGCCAAAATCATTCTGAACCTAACGAAAAATATATATTTCACTGTGTTTGTTTAGTATTAAATTATTGTAAACAAATCTAAAATATATTTAGTTGGGTTAGGCTAAAATAAATTGTTCTTGTTATAATAAGGTTAGGTAAGTTTTCTAAAATTCTTTTGGTGCAAAATTAAAATTTTTTACATTAACATTAATGAAAAAAATATATCTTTAAACGTATAAGAGAAAATTTTAGAAAGAACTTAATTTTAAATGAGTTCTTGCTAATTGACCAGTTTTACATATTCGGCACGACATGTATATATATATATATATATATATATATATATATATATATATATATATATATATATATATATATATATATATATATATATATATATATATATATATATATATATATATATATATATATATATATATATATATATATATATATATATATATATATATATACGCGCTTGCCGGCGTGGAGGGAGGGAGCCAGTGTGTGGTGCTCCATACATTATGTGTGTAAACCAGGAACCAACATGGTTTACGCGGGCCAGTTTCGGCAGACATCATCGTGAGTATCGTCCGGAGATCACAGAGTTGTGACAAACCTCTACATCGGACCATTGCTTCTGTATCAGTGAAAGTGCAGTGTGCATGTTGGGATTTGGGAAGTAGCGGTGGTGAGGAGATCCTGGCAGTGGAGATGTGGAGGAGGTTTTGTTTACATCTGTGATCGGCCGGGGTCGTGGGTTGGGGAAGGAAGTGGCCGCCCACGACATGGTCATTGGATGGTGAATAGAACACCTCGGTTAATAGTGTGAGCATGGTGATCAGTGTGCCAAATGGCGAGGGGTTTTTTCTAAATGGAACAATAAGTGCATAACAATTAGCAAAAGTTAGTCAGTGATGTGCGTCTTGAGCGAACACACAGGGCCACTCCCTCCCCCCTCCCCCATCCCAGATCCCCTCCCCTCATCCCAGCCTAGGCCCACTGACTTCCTGACCAAGGGTGTTGCCGTTTAGTGCCCCACCAATTACAAGTTCCGCCGCTCGCTACTCCCCCACCCTCATCCCCCATGCATCCATGCTGCCCGTCACCCGTCACCCGTCACCCCACAGCTGGCGCCCTCCCACCCCCACGATATCAGCAATGTCACAAGTAGTCGCGGGTTCCCAGGAATCTTCACGACAGAGCCAAAGCTGTCGTTCACGAGGCATCTGCCGGGTGTGCCACAGGGAATGTGCACTCAATCCCACATCTGGCAACATCCGTGCACACAATAGATGTCTAGGCTCCAGGAGAGCTCCAAATGAGAACAACCAACAGCCTCTCCCAGCAGACAGGGCTGACAGCTACCGTGACTTCACCTCTACAGAGGACCTCAAATCTGCAATCAAATTAACATCCACCAGGACTCTGACACACATCCCCAAAGCAGCTCGCCCTCAAGCTGCTAGCAAATTCACTGACCTTCTGAAGAAAGTCAACGATGCTCCTTCAAACAACAGATCCTGGCACAACTTGCTGCTTTTTGGCAATGCCTGTTTGGCTGTCCCACCAAGGAGGGACAAGTCACTAGCAACACATGTTATTAGGGCAATAAATACATTCCCAAGGGATGACAACCTCGTCCGTCTCCCTCCTTGGGCGACAAACACCCGCCGGGCAAATGCCAACAACAGGACACCCGACACCTCAAAAATCAGAGCCCAAATTAGCAAAAAAATAGAAGAGGGTAATACTATTGGAGCTTTGAGACTTATAACCAGTGAGGATACCATCGCTCCCAAGGACGTCAGCACGGCGCAAGCTCTGAAGGACAAACATCCACCCAGGGCTCCCAGTACCAACATTGACCTCCCTGACATTGCAGCAGGCGAAGAACATCTAACCTTACAGGATGCTGATGTGTATAAAGCTGCTATGTCATTTCCACAGGGTTCAGCAGGAGGTTTCACCGGTCTAAGGCCGCAACACTTAAAACAAATACTCAATCCAGCACTTGGTGAGGTTTCAGAGAGGCTGCTGTCTGAACTCACCAAATTTTCCAACCTGTGCCTGGCTGGCGGTGTCCCAGAGGCCATCAGACCCTTTTTCTTTGGTGCCTCATTGTGTGCCCTCCGGAAAAAGGATGGCGGAATCAGGCCCATTGCAGTGGGTAACACCCTTCGGCGCCTAGTCGCCAAGGCTGCAGTAAGAAGGGTGAGTCAAGAGGCTGCTGCAATGCTGAAACCAACTCAGCTCGGTTTCGGCGTTCAACAGGGCTGTGAAGCAGCTGCCCACGCAGCACGAGTATATATCAAAAACATGTCCTATGAAAAAGCCTTGGTCAAATTGGACTTTGCCAATGCTTTCAACTCAGTCAGAAGGGATGCTGCTCTCCAAGCAGTTTATAGAAACTTCCCTTCCCTTTATCCCTTCATAGAATCGTGTTATAGTGTGACTTCCAAACTATTGTTTGGGGACCATGAAATTGACTCGTGTGAGGGAGTGCAACAGGGGGACCCTCTCGCCCCCTTTCTGTTTTGTTTGGTCATCAAGGAAGTCACGGAGGCACTCTCCAGCGAGCTCAATATCTGGTTCCTGGACGACGGTACCCTAGCTGGCACAACAGAATCTCTCCTGGAGGACATCAGTAAAATTAAAGACATGGGAGAAAGCCTGGGCCTTTCTTTAAACCCCACCAAATGTGAAATAGTTTCTACGAATCAACAGTTGATCCAGAATATTAGTACCGTTTTACCAGGAGCACGAGCCATTGATCCAGCCAATAGCACTCTCCTCGGTGCTCCTCTTGGGTCCAATGCCATCGATCTGGTCCTAGGAAAAAAAGTCTCAGACCTCCGGACGATGGAAAACAGGATGAAAGACATTGACACACACGATGCCTTCTACCTACTCACCAGATGCCTGTCAACCCCAAAACTTACCTATTTTCTGAGATGCTCCCCAGCCTTCAGCAGTCCAAAACTCAAGGAATATGACTCTCTCCTGAAGGCCATGCTAGAGAGTGTATTGAATCTTTCCCTTGACGATGGACAGTGGTTGCAAGCCTCACTTCCGGTCAGGCTTGGAGGGCTAGGAGTACGCAGATCCTCCCAGATTGCTCTACCAGCTTTCCTATCCTCTTCCATTGCATCAAACGAGTTGATAAGACAAATTCTTCCTGACACCCTCAGTGACTCAGCAGGAATAGAAGACCCTAGCTATGTCAGTGCCATCACCGAATGGGAGACTCTTGCTGCTCCAGCACCAAACCTTAGTGCAGCACTGGCTCACAAACAGTCAAGCTGGGATAGCCCAATTGCTGAAAAGGTGCTTGCCAACATGCTCAGGGCTGCAACATCAGATAGGGAGATTGCCCGTCTCCAGGCTGTGAGTGCACCTCACTCCGGGGACTTCCTCCAAACAGTTCCCATATCGGCAATGGGAACGCGACTCGACCCTAAGACCCTCCGTATTGCAGTGGCTCTGCGCCTTGCTGCCCCAATTCACACAGAATATATGTGTATTTGCGGCGAAGTGCAAGCAGACCAATACGGTCTACATGGTCTTAACTGTTCCAAAACCAAGGGCTGGCATGCAAGACACAATGAGGTCAACGACATCATTAAGAGAACCCTTGTTACAGCTGGATGCCCTGCCGAGAGGGAGCCACGATCACTTGCAGCAAACAATACCCACAACCCAGCAAACCGCCCCGACGGGATCACCATCTATCCTTGGAAGAGTGGCAAGCTCTTAGCATGGGACTATACCTGTGTGTCCACACTGGCTGACACCTATATCCATCACAGTGTGGGGCGACAGGGAGGAGCTGCTGACCACAGGGAGGAGTACAAGATAAGCAAGTACAGGGACATTAGCCAACAGTATCAATTTGTCCCAGTGGGATCAGAGACCTTGGGATCATGGGGAAAAAATGCCACACGTTTCCTTAAAGAATTGGGTTTCAGACTCATCGACACCACCAGGGACCCAAGGGCAGCCACTTTCATGTTCCAGCGCCTCAGCGTCGCCATCCAGAGGGGAAATGCTTGCTGCATACTTGGCTCACGTCCAGCCTCGGAGGAGCTGGAGGAAATTCAACATCTTTGATACATTGTGCCATTGTATTCATGTTTATGTTTTTTTCTGTAAATGTATTTTGTTTATTAATAAATGTTCACATAGAATAAAAAATATATAGGGGGTGGTAGGAGAAGAAAATATTCAAACAGCTCCGGGTAGAACCTTGAGTTTTCTCTGAGGTACGTTTATTGTCTTCTCTGAGGATGAGGGTCCCCATTCCAGCTATAGAGGTGGTACTTCCCTATATATATATATATATATATATATATATATATATATATATATATATATATATATATATATATATATATATATATATATATATATATATATATATATATATATATATAGTTACTTGGTATTTTGTGTCAGGGTCTCGTTGTTTGTGTGAGCTCGCGCGCGCGCGCGTGTGTATCTGTATTCGCATGTATGTGTGTGTGTACTCACCTAATTGTGGCTTCAGGGGTCGATACTCAGCTCCTGGTCCCGCCTCTTCACTGACCGCTACAGGTTCTTCCCTCTCCCTGTTCCATGAGCTTTATCATATCTCGTCTTAAAACTGTGTATGGTTTCTGCCTGCACTACATCACTTGCCAGACTATTCCACTTCCTAACAACTGTGTTTGTGTGTGTGTGTGTGTGTGTGTGTGTACTCACCTATTTGTACTCACCTATTTGTGGTTGCAGGGGTCGAGTCACAGCTCCTGGCCCCGCCTCTTCGCTGATTGCTACTAGGTCCTCTCTCTCCTTGCCCCATGAGCTCTATCATACCTCGCCTTAAAACTATGTATGGTTCCTGCCTCTACCACATCACTTTCTAGGCTATTCCACGGCCTGACTACTCTATGACTGAAGAAATACTTCCTAACATCCCTTTGATTCATCTGAGTCTTCAACTTACAATTGTGACCTCTTGTGTCTGTGTCCCATCTCTGGAACATCCTGTCTTTGTCCACCTCGTCTATTCTGCGCACTATTTTATATGTCGTTATCATGTCTCCCCTGACCCTCCTGGCCTCCAGTGTCGTCAGGCCGATTTCCCTCAACCTTTCTTCATAGGACAATCCCCGTAGCTCTGGGACTAGTCTTGTTGCAAACCTTTGCACTTTCTCTAATTTCTTGACGTGCTTGACTAGGTGTGGATTCCAAACTGGTGCTGCATACTCCAGTATGGGCCTGACGTAGATGGTATACAGAGTCTTAAACGAATCCTTACTGAGGTATCGGAACGCTATCCGTAGGTTTGCCAGGCGCCCGTATGCTGCAGCAGTTATCTAATTGATGTGCGCCTCAGGAGATATGCTCGGTGTTATACTCACCCCCAGATCTTTTTCCTTGAGTGAGGTTTGCAGTCTTTGACCATCTAAACTATATTGTGTCTGCTGTCTTCTTTGCCCTTCCCCAATCTTCATGACTTTGCATTTGGCAGGGTTAAATTCAAGGAGCCAGTTGCTGGACCAGGCTTGTAGCCTGTCCAGGTCTCATTGTAGTCCTGCCTGATCCTCGTCCGATTTGATTCTTCTCATTAACTTCACATCATCTGCAAACAAGGACACTTCTGAGTCTATCCCTTCCGTTATGTCGTTCACGTATACCAAGAACAGCACAGTCCCATAATTTTGCATACTATACACGTCAATGACACAGGTCTATAGTTTAGTGCCTCTTTTCTGTCTCCTTTTTTAAAAATGGGAACTACATTTGCCGTCTTCCATACCTCAGGTAGTTGCCCAGTTTCCAGGGACGTGTTGAAGATTGTGGTAAGTGGCACGCACAACATATCTGCTCCCTCTCTAAGGACCCACGGGGAGATGTTGTCCGGTCCCATTGCCTTTGAGGTATCGATGTCCCTTAGCAGTTTCTTCACCTCCTCCTCATCTGTATGTATGTCGTCCAACACTTGTTGGTGTATTCCTTGCTGGTGTCCCCATCTGGTCTGTCCCCCCAAAGTCCTTCCTGTCTCTACTGTAAATACTTCCTTAAATCTCGTGTTGAGCTCCTCACATACCTCTTGATCGTTTCTTGTGAGTTCTCCACCTTCTTTCCTCAGCCTTATCACCTGGTCCTTGACTGTTGTCTTCCTCCTAATGTGGCTATACAGCAGTTTCGGGTCAGATCTGACTTTCGATGCTATGTCGTTTTCATACTGTCGCTGGGCCTCCCTCCTTATCTGTGCATACTCGTTTCTGGCTCTTCTACAAATCTCCTTGTTTTCCTGGGTCCTATGCCTCCTGTACCTTTTCCATTCTCTGTTGCACTTAATTTTTGCCTCCCTACACCTTCGGGTAAACCAAGGACTCGTTTTGGTCTTCCTATTATTTCTGTTTCCCTTGGGAACAAAACTTTCCTCTGCCTCCTAGCACTTTGTTGCCACATATTCCATCATCTCGTTTACTGATTTTCCTACCATTTCTCTGTCCCACTGAACCTCCTGTGTGTGTGTGTGTGTGTGTGTGTGTGTGTGTGTGTGTGTGTGTGTGTGTGTGTGTGTGTGTGTGTGTGTGTGTGTGTGTGTGTGTGTGTGTATGTGTGTGTGTGTGTGTGTCTGTGTGTGTGTGTGTGTGTGTGTGTCTGTGTGTGTGTGTGTGTGTGTGTGTGTGTGTGTGTGTCTGTGTGTGTACTCACTTACTTATACTCACCTACTTGTGGTTGCAGGGGTAGAGTCATAGCTCCTGGCCCCGCCTCTTCGCTGATTGCTACTAGGTCCTCTCTCTCTTTGCTCCATGAGCTCTATCATACCTCGCCTTAAAACTATGTATGGTTCCCGCCTCCACTACTTCACTTTCTAGGCTATTCCATGGCCTGACTACTCTATGACTGAAAAAATACTTCCTAACATCCCTTTGATTCATCTGAGTCTTCAACTTCCAATTGTGACCTCTTGTGTCTGTGTCCCATCTCTGGAACATCCCTTCTTTGTCCACCTCGTCTATTCCGCGCAGTATTTTATATGTCGTTATCATGTCTCCCCTGACCCTCCTGGCCTCCAGTGTCGTCAGGCCGATTTCCCTCAACCTTTCTTCGTAGGACAATCCCCGTAGCTCTGGGACTAGTCTTGTTGCAAACCTTTGCACTTTCTCTAATTTCTTGACATGCTTGACTAGGTGTGGATTCCAAACTGGTGCTGCATACTCCAGTATGGGCCTGACGTAAATGGTGTGTGTGTGTGTGTGTGTGTGTGTGTGTGTGTGTGTACTCACTCACCTATTTGTACTCACCTATTTGTGGTTGCAGGGGTCGAGTCCTAGCTCCTGGCCCCGCCTCTTCACCGGTTGCTACTAGACCCTCTCTCTCCCCGCTCCATGAGCTTTATCAAACCTCGTCTTAAAACTGTGTATGGTTCCTGCCTCCACTACGTCATTTTCTAGGCTATTCCACTGCCTTACAACTCTATGACTGAAGAAATACTTCCTACTATCTCTCTGACTCATTTGTGTCTTCAACTTCCAATTGTGGCCTCTTGTTTCTGTGTCCCCTCCCTGGAACATCCTGTCCTTGTCCACCTTGTCTATTCCACGCAGTATTTTATATGTCGTTATCATGTCTCCCCTGACCCTCCTGTCCTCCAGTGTCGTCAGGCCGATTTCCCTTAATCTTTCTTCATAGGACATTCCCCTTAGCTCTGGAACTAACCTTGTCGCAAACCTTTGTACTTTCTCTAGTTTCTTGACGTGCTTTATCAAGTGCGGGTTCCAAACAGGTGCTGCATACTCCAGTATGGGCCTGACATACACGGTGTACAGTGTCTTGAATGATTCCTTACTAAGGTGTCGGAATGCTGTTCTCAGGTTTGCCAGGCGCCCATATGCTGCAGCAGTTATCTGATTGATGTGTGCTTCCGGAGACATGCTCGGTGTTATACTCACCCCAAGATCTTTCTCCTTGAGTGAGGTTTGCAGTCTTTGGCCACCTAGCCTATACTCTGTCTGTGGTCTTCTGTGCCCTTCCCCTATCTTCATGACTTTGCATTTGGCAGGATTAAATTCGAGAAGCCATTTGCTGGACCAGGTGTCCAGTCTGTCCAGGTCTCTTTGAAGGCCTGCCTGGTCCTCATCAGATTTAATTCTCCTCATTAACTTCACATCATCTGCAAACAGGGACACTTCTGAGTCTAACCCTTCCGTCATGTCGTTCACATATACCAAAAATAGCACTGGTCCTAGGACCGACCCCTGTGGGACCCCGCTCGTCACAGGTGCCCACTGTGATACATCATTACGTACCATGACTCGTTGTTGCCTCCC
>NC_091390.1:10688288-10763288 GCF_038502225.1 Cherax quadricarinatus
CACTAATATAAGGATATAAGAGAAGAGAATCACACACCATGTGTTGGCGTCCATGACACACACCAAGCTGTTGTTGTTGTTGTTAAGGGCCCCGAGAGGTGGTGCAGTATTATCCTGCTGCTGCTCCCCACAGGAGCAGTATCATTACAATTGACAGGGCAGATAAAGCCGGACTATCAGAATTAAAGGGAGCCATGTTGAAAGGGGTTCTGGTGGAAGCTGCAAGCAGAAATGATTCAGAGAGTTCTAAGTATGTGTTTAGCCTCATGATGGATGACTTGAGACACTAGTGGAAGTAAACTTAATAAATAGGATAAGGAATGCTACAAAATGTGACATGTGTGGGTATGGGTGGGTGTGAGTTGTACAAGAATGGTATACAATACCGACAAGATGAAATTGAGACACATGTGCAACATCTGGGTATCTTTATTGTAGACGTTTCGCCATCCAGTGGCTTCATAAATACAAACTCCAGGACATAACTTGAAGACAGGAGAACTATGTACAGAAGATGAGGTAATCAGTCCCTCAACCTAGCAGTAGGTGCGAAGAGCACCGTAGTCGTGGAGATTCTGAAGCAGAAGCAAGGCGCCTGACGCTTATATAGTAACGACAGGTGGAAATGGGACGGGTAGCAGACGAGGGCATAGTCACTGGTAGGCGGGATTCCCCAGTGGAAGTAGGTCCTTCCCAATGAGATGGGTTAGTAGTAGTAGTTGTCGTAGTCGTGAAGGTTATGTACATGTCCTCAGAATCAAGATTCCATGATGTTGTAGTGTCTGGATGGCGAAACGTCTACAATAAAGATACCCAGATGTTGCACATGTGTCTCAATGGATGAGAGTTGGACCTGACTACTAGGTCAGTTGAATGTGACTGACCTGACTAGGTTAAGGCATTGGCTTAAACCAGTGGGAGAAATGGACTTGACATGCATGAGCCAGTAGGCCTGCTACAGTGTTCCCTTCTATGTTCTTATATTTCCAGAGGATACTAGGTCAACTTACTGATCCTCCTGAAGTATCTAATCCGTTTCTGGCTTTGTAACAGTTTGTTAGTGTATTCTAACTCAGTTATCCCGTAAATTATGTAGCTTCTCAATAGCACTCTTTAGATCACAACTGGATGACTACAGACCAACTAAATAAAAGTTAAGATCTTTAATTAGAAATGTCTAGGTGGTAATAATTGCAGTTAGTTACTTGAATAATTAAGGAGATAATCTACACAGTTCTTGGAGTATAACTTACTAAACTTAATATCGTAGTTATTCTGTATATGAAATCATATGGTGCTTTGAGTACATTTGATAAGTAACTGTACTATTTAAATGTACTTTCTGATGTGTACTCATATGTACCCATAAGTACAAGAGTAATAGTGTGTGTTTTTAAATGTTCGGTATGTGTTTGGATTGATTCAACTTAGAATGTGGTCACAGTGGTGGCCTATGCTAACCTTCCTATGGTGTAGAAATATACCTAGTTGGATGAATCTTATTGTGGCTAGCTGGTCCAGTGGCTAACGCGACGGTCTGGAGTTTTGAGAGAGACTGACCGCGGGTTCTATCCCCGCCCGTTGTATGGTTTGTTTGCAATCCTGTCATTACGATTTCGTGAACCAGTAGAATGTGGGTGACAAATCCCTAAATAAGTTCTGAATTATCGAGGCGATGAGACGGTATGCTTGAACAATATGACGACCCATAGCCAAACAGCAGTAATGCTCGAGGCAGCAGTGAACAGAACAGCGTCGGGCAAAGAATCAAGGAGACCAAAACGAACCTAACTGTGGACCTTCAGCAGATCCTTCACATAGGCATAAAACTCCCATATTACTGAAACTTGGACCAGCATTTGGAATTTCCCAACTACGACGGCGCGTAGATGCCAAAACAACATAGGTCGGGATCAGAGATAGTGTCTCCACGACACTCATCAAATATCACTAGTCGAAATAATGTTTTGTGAACTGAGTTGCACAGTAATGAGAGATATATGTCCCAGCTCACCATCTCAGTCTAAATGACACGAGCTGAGAACAGCATTCTCCCAGACAGGCAGAGATGGGAGTGTTTCCTCAGCGAGGAATAGCGAGGGAGTGAGAAGTAGGACCGGCAGATACAACCCTGACTTGTACCAGATGGAGCCTGTCATGAACTGCGAAACAGGCGGGCAGGTAGTTGTATAGTGACTCACGAAATCGTAATGACACGATTGCAAACGCGACGGTCTGGAGTTTTGAGACTGACCGCTGGTTCAATCCCGGCCGGGGTATGGTTTAGTTGTATAGTTAGCCAGTCAAAACTCTTCACCAGTGAGGACCATGAGAGGTGCAGTTGTTGCTTCATACCTACGTACATAAGCGAATAACATAAGTCAAATATAACTATTAACGAAAAACTCAGCAATATAAAATTATATACAGTAATATACTCAATAATAATAGCATTCTTTTATCTGAGGTCTCAATAAGTGGATATACAACTCATAAAGCCAGAAATCAGTTATGCCAGACAGAATAATTTAGGAGCTGAGTCTCAACTCCTGCAGATACAATTTGGTGAATACAATTCGGTGGTAAATAAACAAAGAAAATCAGACTAATGAATCTGGACTTGTGCTTGTTTTCACTACAGAAAACCAGCACGAATTTAGGGAAGGAACATCCTGACCTACAATACTGGACTTGCATGACATAATAATGGAAATTAAGCGTAAGTACAAGGTAATATAGTAGACTTCAAGAGGAGATTTGATATGGTATGACATCTTAGATTCTCGTACACTGAAAGAGCAGACATGTACTCAAGGAAAAGTGCTTGGGTGAATAAAGTACAAAAAGGTACAATATCGTAACTGAGTACACAAATAACCCATACATAGGTGAGAGAGAATGGTCCTAATCGGACCAAAGCTTCGGTCCTGTGTAAGTGTTTATCTTATTAGAGCCAGCTGGCCAAGAGGTTAACGCACTTGCCTGTGAGTTTTATGAATTGCTTACCATAGGTTCAAACCCGCGTCCTCCTCCCCCCTTTCCATGATTTGGAATGTTTACAAAGATCAGAAAAGCACAATACCGTGACTGGAACAATATACAAATAACCCGCACATGGGAAAGAGCAGCTTAACACGACGTTCAGGTCTGACTTGGACCATTTACAAAGTCACACTGACACAAACGAGCGAGTGATCCAGTATACATAGGCGAGGGGACAGGACCAAGAGAGGAAGAAAAAGTAGTGGCAGTGATAATACTGGTAATGGAAGTAATAACAGAAGTAAAAATAGTGATAGAAAGTAGGGGGGTAGTTTTAGTGGCACAAAATACAGAAAGAGGAGCGAAGGGTGAGGAACTAAGTCTAACGAAGAAGGATAAGGATATACGTGATAACGAAGAATAAGGTACTAAGAGTTTCAACAGAGCAGACAAAGACAAACAGTTTAAAATGCGAAACACAAGGATGAGAGTGTTGCTTAGAATACAAATGAACCACAGAGGAGTTGGGAAATATTTCTTCTCTCAATGTGGTAAAATGAAATGAAGGTGGTGAGGTGGTGGTGGTGGTGTTAAGGCAAACTTCATGCACAGTTTCAAGAGTAGGAATGGTATTCCTAGGAGCCCAGGACCCAGTATATGCCAGATAGTTTTTGAAGTTATTAGACAGGGTCAGTAGCTGAGTTTAAACCCACAAAAGCAACTGGGTAAGCATACACACAGGTGCGCGTGCACACACATACTAGCAAAGAGGTGGGATCATGAGCTAAGATTCGATCACTGCAACCACAAGTAGGTCAGTACATAGGTGTATAGAGACGCACACACATGTGTATGTACGTATCTTTGAAAACTAGTAACTCTCACTCATGTGCACACACTCAGCCAGGTGGAAACGAGTGATGTCACCTTGGCTGATGTAGCCAGCTTCCACATGATTGGCGGTTTGAAATAGACAACTTCTACACTAGGAACTCCCAGTCCACAGGTCGAAAGGGCATCCCAAATGGTTGAGTGATGGTCACATAAAATGCATCATACATGCACAGGACACAAAATCCAAAGCAGTGGTTGACCAACGACTGGAAAATTACCAATGATTTGAGTTGCAGCATTCCGCTCAAAATGTACATCTCCACTTACATTTGTCTTCTATTCATGATAACCTATCTGATGTGAATGATAAGCATGGAACAAGATTCTACCACTGGATACATCCTACAAGGATAACTGAAGTCCTGAAGCGCCTACTGATTCATGTTGGATGCTGGAACCAAATCAACCAGCAAAGCCTTGTAGATGACCGAGCCAGACTAAACCTTTCTTAAATGTGTGTGCTGATATTATGACATTCTTACCTGGAGTATACCTGGAGTGGGTTTTGGGGGTCAACGCCCCCGCGGTTCTGTGGCCAGGCCTCATGGTAGATCAGGGCCTAATCAACCAGGCTGTTACTGCTGGCCGCACGCCAACCAACATACGAACCACAACCCGTTACTATATATGCAATAATATCACAGTAAGTTGATATCACTATATGCAAAAAAAATACAAATGTGAAAAAAATGGTGAAATACAAAGCGCTTTGGTGATTTCTTAAATATTACAGATCCATGAGAATGTAAAAAAATCACGAAAGCGCTTAGAATTTCACTTTTTTTCACTATGGTTGCTTTGCATCTTACTAAATATGAATTTAATATACTTGCCAATCTTTCTTACACGTAAGTTATATATAGAAGTTTTGTATAAACACTATCAATCTATTAATTTACTTTGAATATTCTATTATTTACGAGAATACGTTGACTATAAGTTGATTTAGTGAATTATACAACAAATGAGAGATTGAATGTTTTTAACTTCTTTATACAGTATAAATTCGATTATCAATTTCGGTTTGTTTTGGTGCAATAAGTTGAATTTATAATCAGCTTCATTAACTATCTCATTGACAATTTATTTAAAGCGTTAGTTAAAGATTAACAAATATTATATTTGGATACATTTATGATTATTCATGGAGCAGTTAACACAAAACATATCACTGAAAATAGTTCTTCAGGTCCCTGAGACTTGTCAGTGGTACTTTCTTCTATAAAAACGAATGTATACAAGAGGGGTCCACATTACGGCGCTTCACTTTACGGTGCTTCACTTTACGGCGCTTCACTTTACGGCACTTCACTTTACGGTGCTTCACTTTACGGCACTTCACTTTACGGCACTTCACTTTACGGCACTTCACTTTACGGCACTTCACTTTACGGCACTTCACTTTACGGCACTTCACTTTACGGCACTTCACTTTACGGCACTTCACTTTACGGCACTTCACTTTACGGTACTTCACTTTACGGCACTTCACTTTACGGTACTTCACTTTACAGCACTTCACTTTACGGTACTTCACTTTACGGTACTTCACTTTACGGTGCTTCACTTTACGGTGCTTCACTTTACAGCACTTCACTTTACGGTACTTCACTTTACGGCACTTCACTTTACGGTGCTTCACTTTACGGCACTTCACTTTATGGTGCTTCACTTTACGGTGCTTCACTTTACGGTGCTTCACTTTACAGAACTTCACTTTACGGTACTTCACTTTACGGCACTTCACTTTACGGTGCTTCACTTTACGGCACTTCACTTTATGGTGCTTCACTTTACGGTGCTTCACTTTACGGCGCTTCACTTTACAGCGCTTCACTTTACGGTGCTTCACTTTACGGCGCTTCACTTTACAGCGCTTCACTTTATGGTGCTTCACTTTACGGCGCTTCACTTTACGGCACTTCACTTTATGGTGCTTCACTTTACAGCGCTTCACTTCACGGCGCTTCACTTTACAGCGCTTCACTTTACGGTGCTTCACTTTACGGCGCTTCACTTTACGGCGCTTCACTTTACGGCACTTCACTTTACGGCGCTTCACTTTACAGCGCTTCACTTTACGGTGCTTCACTTTACAGTGCTTCACTTTACGGTGCTTCACTTTACAGCGCTTCACTTTACGGCGCTTCACTTTACAGCGCTTCACTTTATGGTGCTTCACTTTATGGTGCTTCACTTTATGGTGCTTCACTTTACGGTGCTTCACTTTACGGCGCTTCACTTTATTGTACTTCACTTTACGGTGCTTCACTTTACGACGCTTCACTTTACGGCGCTTCACTTTACGGCGCTTCACTTTACGGCGCTTCACTTTACAGCGCTTCACTTTACGGTGCTTCACTTTACGGCGCTTCACTTTACGGCGCTTCACTTTACGGCGCTTCACTTTACGGCGCTTCACTTTACGGCACTTCACTTTACGGTGCTTCACTTTACAGCGTTTCTCTAATGCGACGATTTTCAATTACACATCCTCATTTATTCAGACTTCATATAATAAATATATTCAACACTCACTGTAAACGATGGACGAAACTATAATAAGGTGATTAATGTGCCTACTGTATTTGCATTTTCTAGGCCTAGCTCTATTGTACACTAAATATATGGTAGTGTAAACATGTGCTGTTATATACATTAGAAGAATATCAAAATGGTATATAATACCGACAGATTGGTAGGTAAGACACATAGGCAACAGTAGGCAACTTTATTCCGAAACGTTTTGCCTACACAGTAGGCTTCTTCTGTCGAATACAGAAAGTAGGCAGGAACAGTAGAGATGTGAAGACGATGTAATCAGTCCATCACCCTTAAAGTCGTAGATTTGAGGTTGTCAGTCCCTCAGCCTGGAGAAGTTCTGTTCCATAGTCAGGAACTATCTGAGGCTGAGGGACTGACAACCTCAAATCTACGACATCAAGGGTGATGGACTGATTACATCGTCTTTACATCTCTAATGTTCCTCCCTACTTTCGGTATTCTACTAAAGAAGCCTACTGTGTAGGCGAAACGTTTCGGAATAAAGTTACCATATGCATTAGAAGGTGGAAAAAGGCCATGTTCTACCTATACAAAGATATCAACTTGACCACAGTAGCCCAGAGCCTAACCTACTGTGTAAGTGGACCAGCAAGTATGAGCCCAACTACCCTCCTGGTAGGTAGGTAGGTATATATTTCCCTTTGAGGTAAGTACCTGCTAAGTAATAATGAAACTGATATCAAGAACACCAATGGAAATAAGCCAATGGAAATAATTTATGTAACTGTATCAGCTTATCAGGGTTATATATCACCACTCTACCAGCTTACTAGGGTTATATACCACCACTCTACCAGCTTACTAGGGTTATATACCACCACTCTACCAGCTTACTAGGGTTATATACCACCACTCTACCAGCTTACTAGGGTTATATATCACTACCAGCTTACCAGGGTTATATACCACCACTCTACCAGCTTACTAGGGTTATATACCACCACTCTACCAGCTTACTAGGGTTATATATCACTACCAGCTTACCAGGGTTATATACCACCACTCTACCAGCTTACTAGGGTTATATACCACCACTCTACCAGCTTATCAGGGTTATAAACCACCACTCTACCAGCTTACTAGGGTTATATACCACTACCAGCTTACTAGGGTTATATACCACCACTCTACCAGCTTACTAGGGTTATATACCACAACTCCACCAGCTTACCAGGGTTATATACCACCTCTACCAGCTTACTAGGGTTATATACCACCACTACCAGGTTACCAGGGTTATATACCACCACTACCAGCTTACTAGGGTTATATACCACTACCAGCTTACTAGGGTTATATACCACAACTCCACCAGCTTACCAGGGTTATATACCACCACTCTACCAGCTTACTAGGGTTATATACCACTACCAGCTTACTAGGATTATATAACACAACTCCACCAGCTTACCAGGGTTATATAGCACCATTACCAGCTTACTAGGGTTATATACCACCACTCTACCAGCTTACCAGGGTTATATACCACAACTCTGACAGCTTACCAGGGTTATATGCCACAACTCTACCAGCTTACCAGGGTTATATACCACAACTCTACCAGCTTACCAGGGTTATATACCACCACTCTACCAGCTTACCAGGGTTATATACCACCACTCTACCAGCTTACCAGGGTTATATACCACAACTCTACCAGCTACCAGGGATATATACCACAGCTCTACCAGCTTACCAGGGTTATATACCACAACTCTACCAGCTTAGCAGGGTTATATACCACAAGTCTACCAGCTTGCCAGGGATATATACACCACAACTCTACCAGCTTACCAGGGATATATACCACAACTCTACCAGCTTACCAGGGCTATATGCCACAACTCTACCAGCTTACCAGGGCTATATACTACAACTCTACCAGCTTACCAGGGTTATATACCACCACCCTACCAGCTTACCAGGGTTATATACCACCACTCTACCAGCTTACCAGGGTTATATACCACAACTCTACCAGCTTACCAGGGTTATATACCACAACTCTACCAGCTTACCAGGGATATATACCACAACTCTACCAGCTTACCAGGGATATATACCACAACTATACCAGCTTACCAGGGCTATATGCCACAACTCTACCAACTTACCAGGGCTATATACTACAACTCTACCAGCTTACCAGGGTTATATACCACCACCCTACCAGCTTACCAGGGTTATATACCACCACTCTACCAGCTTACCAGGGCTATATACTACAACTCTACCAGATTACCAGGGTTATATACCACCACTCTACCAGCTTACCAGGGTTATATACCACAACTCTTCCAGCTTACCAGGGTTATATACCACAACTCTACCAGCTTACCAGGGATATATACCACAACTCCAGCTTACCAGGGATATATACCACAACTCTACCAGCTTACCAGGGATATATACCACAACTCTACCAGCTTACCAGGGATATATACCACAACTCTACCAGCTTACCAGGGCTATATGCCACAGCTCTCCCAGCTTACCAGGGCTATATACTACAACTCTACCAGCTTACCAGGTATATATACCACAACTCTACCAGCTTACCAGGGATATATACCACAACTCTACCAGCTTACCAGGGATATATACCACAACTCTACCAGCTTACCTGGGATACATAACACAACTCTACAGCTTACCTGGGATATATACCACAACTCTGCCAGCTTACCAGGAATATATACCACAACTGTACCAGCTTACCAGGGCTATATACCACAACTCTACCAGCTTACCAGGGATATATACCACAACTCTACCAGTTTTCCAGGGTTATATACCAAAACTCTACCAGCTTACCAGGGCTATATACCACAACTCTACGAGCTTACTAGGGATATATACCAGAACTCTACCAGCTTACTTTGGATATATACCACAACTCTACAAGCTTACCTGGGATATATACCACAACTCTACCAGCATTCCTGGGATATATACCACAACTCTACCAGCATACCAGGGTTATATTCCACAACTCTACCAGCTTTCCAGGGATATATACCACAACTCTACCAGCTTACCTGGGATATATACCACAACTCTACCAGCTTATCTGGGATATATACCACAACTCTACCAGCTTACCAGGGCTATATACCACAACTCTACCAGCTTACCAGGGCTATATACCACAACTCTACCAGTTTACCAGAGCTATATACCACAACTCTACCAGCTTACCAGGGCTATATACCACAACTCTACCAGCTTACCAGGGTTATATACCTCAACTCTACCAGTTTCAGGGCTATACATCACAACTCTACCAGCTTACCAGGGTTATATACCAAAACTCTACCAGCTTACCAGGGCTATATACCACAACTCTACCAGCTTACCAGTGTTATATACCTCAACTCTACCAGTTTCAGGGCTATACATCACAACTCTACCAGCTTACCAGGGTTATATACCACAACTCTACCAGCTTACCAGGGCTATATACCACAACTCTACCAGCTTACCAGGGTTATATACCTGAACTCTACCAGTTTCAGGGCTATACATCACAACTCTACCAGCTTACCAGGGCTATATACCACAACTCTACCAGCTTACCAGGGCTATATACCACAACTCTACCAGCTTACCAGGGTTATATACCTCAACTCTACCAGTTTCAGGGCTATACATCACAACTCTACCAGCTTACCAGGGCTATATACCACAACTCTACCAGCTTACCAGGGCTAAATACCACAACTCTACCAGCTTAACAGGGTTATATACCACAACTCTACCAGCTTACCAGGGCTATATACCACAACTCTACCAGCTTACCAGGGCTATATACCACAACTCTACCAGCTTACCAGGGCTATATACCACAACTCTACCAGCTTACCAGGGCTATATACCACAACTCTACCAGCTTACCAGGGCTATATACCACAGGGTTCCATTAGGTTACTGGTACAGTGTACCCTTAGTTAAGCATCCGCTATCCTTTACTAACTTCTCTCTCTCCACCCTATCCCGTCTTTCTTCTGTTCACCCTATCTCTCTTCCTTCTTCCTTCTGTCCCTCCCACCAACCCTTTTCCTACCTTCCCACTTACCATGCCTCACAATCTTAGCTTCACTCCCAGCCTCTACGTTCCTCAGCCGCTCCATTCTTCATCCCCTCCATTCCTCAGCCCCTCCATTCTTCATCCTCTCCATTATTCATCCCTTCCATTCCTTAGCCCCTCCATTCTTCATCCCCTCCATTCCTCAGCCCCTCCATTCATCCCCTCCATTCCTCAGTCCCTCCATTCCCCAGTCCATTCCTCAGACCCTTCATTTCTCATTCCCTCCATTCCTCAGTCCATCCTTTCATCTGTCCATCCATTCCTCATTCTCTCCATTCCTCAGTCCCTCCATTCATCAGTCCCTCCATTCCTCAGTCCCTCCATTCCTCAGACCCTCCATTTCTCAGTCCCTCTATTCCGCATCCCCTCCATTCCTTATCCCCTCTATTCATCAGTTCCTCCATTCCTTAGTCCCTCCATTCATTATTTCCTCCATTTTTCATTTCCTCCATTCCTCAGTCCCTCCATTCCTTAGTCCCTCCATTCCTCAGTCCCTCCATTCCTCAATCCCTCCATTCCTTAGTCCCTCCATTCCTTAGTCCCTCCACTCCTCAGTCCCTCCATTCCTTAGTCCCTCCACTCCTCAGTCCCTCCATTCCTCAGTCCCTCCATTCCTCAGTCCCTCCATTCCTTAGTCCCTCCACTCCTCAGTCCCTCCATTCCTCAGTCCCTCCATTCCTCAGTCCCTCCATTCCTCAGTCCCTCCATTCCTCAGTCCCTCCATTCCTCAGTCCCTCCATTCCTCAGCCCCCCCTCTCCTCAGCCCCTCCATTCCTCATCCAGTTATCCTCTTGCTCCAATTACACGGTCTCCCTCCCTCCAATCACCCCCTCCCTCCTATTATCTTCTCCCCTCCCTCCATCCACTCCTCCCCCTCCCATACCCTGCCCTTTCATTTACGTTAAGCCGCAGCTGCCGAGCACGGGACTAGCCCCAGGCTGGGGGCTAGAGGGAATAACAGACACGGTATGGCAAATCTGGCAGTAGAGAACGTTGGGAAAGTGAGAGAGAAGTGAGAGACTGAGAGAGTATGGAAAAGGAGAGAGAGAGAGAAAGCGAAAGAAACAGTAAATAGAGAAAAAAAAGTGAGAGAGAGAAAGGAAGAGTGAGCGGGAGTGAAAGAGAGAGAGTGAGAGAGAATGAGAGCGAAAGAGTCTACCTGGAGGGTATTCCAGGGATCAACGTCCCCGCGGCCCGGTTCACGACCAGGCCTCCCGGTGGATCATGGCCTGATCAACTAGGCTGTTACTGCTGGCCGCAAGTAGTCCAACGTACGAGCCACAGCCTGGCTGATACGGCACTGACTTTAAGTATCTGTCCAGCTACCTCTTGAAGGCAGTCAGGGACCTATTGGTAATTCCCCTTATGCTTGATGGGAGGCTGTTGAACAGTCTTGGACCTCGGACACTTATGGTATTTTCTCTTAATGTACTAATGGCGCCCCTACTTTTCACTAGGGGTAAGTTGCATCGCCTACCAAGTTTTTTGCTTTCGTTGGGAGTGATTTCTGTGTGCAGATTAGGGACCATTCCTCCTAGGATTTTCCAAGTGTAGAATATGATATATCTCTCTCGCCTGTGTTCCAGTGAGTACAAGTCAAGTGCTTCCAGGCGTCCCCAGTAGTTAAGATGTTTGATGGAACTTATACGTGCAGTAAAGGTTCTCTGTACATTCTCTAGATCTTCAGCTTCACCTGAGAGAGAAAGAGATGGAAAGAGAAAGAGGCAGCAAGAGAGAGAGAGAGAGAGAGAGAGAGAGAGAGAGAGAGAGAGAGAGACAGACAGAGAGAGAGAGAGAGAGAGAGAGAGAGAGAGAGAGAGAGAGAGAGAGAGAGAGAGAGAGAGAGAGAGAGAGAGAGAGAGAGAGAGAGAGAGAGAGAGAAAGAGAGAGAGAGAGTTGGTACCCGGGAAAGAAGTTGATATCCATGGGGTGAAATTTGACTCCAAACTAACCATGAAGAACCATGTTGTAAATCTTGCAAACAAGGCAGCCAGGAAGCTTACAGCACTTCGCCATATCTCCCATCTGCTTGACAGTAGGGGTTGCAAGATCCTGTACGAGGCACAAGTACGCTCGCACCTTGAGTATGCTCCACTTTCTTGGTTTGCCTGCCCCTCCTCTCATCTGCGACTGCTTGACAGAGTAGAGAACAGAGCAAGACGTCTCATCTCTCGCCTGGACCCATCTTGGATAGATCTGTCATTTCAGCAGAGCCTTCAACACAGGAGGTATGTGGGTGGCCATACTGTTATGTACAAGGCCGACATTGGCTCCACTTCGAGGACAGAGTGAAGCAATACCACAAGACGGGCAGCCAGCAGCAACTTCACTCTGGCTGTACCCTTCTCCAGAACATCACTCCATCTGAGATCATACATACCCAGGATGACTCGAGTATGGAACACATTCGTACAGCATAATGATGTCAACGAGATAAAGTCAGTTGATCAAATGAAAATGCTGGTCCACAGATGGCTCCAACTTCATCCTGTTCCCTACTTGTATGTCTCATAACAATAAAAATGCTTTCAAATGAGCTGATGTAGGTAACAACTCTTAGCTTGTCATTAAAATTGGGAATCCTTAACCTGTAAATAGCTTGTCAATAAAGCTAGAGATCCTTAACTTAACCTTGTCAAATCCTGTGTAAAAAAAAGGAGGGAGGGGAAGAGAGGGCATGGCAAAGAAAGAAAAGGCAAATAGGAAGAGAGGTGAAGTAGGTAGAAACAGGCCTCTCGCAGGATCACCATCTGGAAAAGGCTTGGGCCGGGACAAGACCTGGGAACCTACCACAGTGTAGGTATGGAAGAGGTAGAGAAGGAGGCGAGAGGAGGAGGTAGAGGGAGGATGGAAGAAGGGAAGAGGACGTAAAGGAAGGAGCAAAGAGGAGAGACGAGGAAGAGGGAAGTACCAGCCTATTAAATTAGATTAATTAAAACATACGAACATTAAGAATGAACACTGCTGCAGGCCTACTGGCCCTTGTGAGGCAGGTCCAAGTCTCCCACCAGCTTAAACCATTGACCCAACCTAGTTAGGTCAGGTCACATCCACTTAAGGAATGAGCTATTAGCACAAGCTAGTCAAGTCCAACTCACACCCACCCACACCCACTCATGTATTTATCTAACCTATTTTTAAAGCTACACAACGTTTTAGCCTCAATAACTGTACTGGGGAGTTTGTTCCACTCATCCACAACTCTATTACCAAACCAGAACTTTCATCTATCCTTCCTGAATCCGATTTTTTCCAACTTAAAACCATTGCTGCGAGTCCTGTCTTGGCTAGATATTTTCAGCACGCTATTTACATCCCCTTTATTTATTCCTGTTTTCCATTTATACAACTCAATCATATCCCCCCTAATTCTACGCCTTTCTAGAGAGTGCAGATTCAGGGCCTCAGTCTATCCTCATAGGGAAGATTTCTGATACATGGGATCAACTTTGTCATCCTCTTTTGTACGTTTTCCAGAGCATTTATATCCATTCTGTAATACGGTGACCAGAACTGTGCAGCATAATCTAAATGAGACCTAACCAAGGATGTATAGAGTTGAAGAACAACCTGAGGACTTCTATTATTTATACTTCTAGATATGAAGCCAAGAAATCTGTTAGCTTTATTGCGAACACTAATGCACTGTTGTCTTGGTTTTAGATTACTGCTAACCAGAACTCCTAAATCCTTTTTGCAATCAGTAGTATTAAGATCTACATTATTTAGTTTATATGTGGTATGGTTATTGTCCTGTCCAATGTTGAGAACTCCGACCATTGTATCAGTCTATTCAAATCTTCCTGGAGTGCTCTAGAGTCCTCATTAAAATGAATTCGACGGCCTATTTTGGTGTCTTTGGCAAACATGCTTATGTCTCTATTTATTCCCTCATCTATGTCGTTTATAAAGATTGTGAACAACAGGAGGCCCAACACTGACCCCTGAGGAACACCGCTCGTGACGTTTCCCCACTCTGATTTCTCCTAATCATGAAAACTCTCTGCTGTCTAACTGTCAACCATGCCTCTACCCACGAAAATTTTCTCCTATTCCGTGTGCCTTAACTTTCCTCAATAGTCTCTGATGTGGGACCCTGTCAAAAGCCTTACTGAAGTCCATATACACAATATCATATTCATTACCATGATCTACCTCCTCAAACACCTTAGTGAAAAACGTTAATAAATTCGTAAGGCAGGAACGCCCCTTTGTAAAACCATGCTGAGATTCATTAATCAATTTATGCTTTTCAAGATGGCTACGAACTGCCTCGGCAATTATTGATTCCATAAATTTTCCCATTATGGAGGTAAGGCTTATTGGTATATAGTTCGAAGCTAAGGACCTGTCACCTGTCTTGTAAATAGGTATCACATTTGCCATTTTCCACTTATCCACCCCCGGAACTCTCTCCAGGTAAACTCCAGGTAAACCATGCCAGTTTGTAGTGATATGTTGATAAGATTAGAACCCTTGAATACAGTTCATCAGGACCTGGGGATTTGTTAGGTTATAGTTTATTAGGCCTACTAAACTAGTATCTTAAGACTACTGAACATACATTTAAAGGTTTCTAAACTAGTATATTAGGCCTAATAAACTAGTATATTAGGCCTAATAAACTAGTATATTAGGCCTAATAAACTAGTATATTAGGCTTAAAATATTAGGCCTAATAAACTAGCATATTAGGTCTAATAAACTAGTATATTAGGCCTAATAAACTAGTATATTAGGCATAAACTATATTAAGCCTAATAAACTAGTATATTAGGCCTAATAAACTAGTATATTAGGCCTAATAAACTAGTATATTAGGCCTAATAAACTAGTATATTAGGCCTAATAAACTAGTATATTAGGCCTAATAAACTAGTATATTAGGCCTAATAAACTAGTATATTAGGCCTAATAAACTAGTATATTAGGCTTAATAAACTATATTAGGCCTAATAAACTAGTATATTAGGCTTAAACTATATTAAGCCTAATAAACTAGTATATTAGGCCTAATAAACTAGTATATTAGGCTTAATAAACTATTTTAGGCCTTATAAACTAGTATATTAGGCCTAATAAACTAAACTTACGCTGAGAGTTTAATATTATCAAGGTAGGAAGTGTATCTTGTTAAATTAACATCGTGTAATTACTGTATCTTAAGCACATTGAACTAGAAATCTTAGCCTACTAGTCTAGGTTCTTATACTAGATTACAAAGCCTACTGAAGTAATATTAGATTTGTTAAAATAATTTCCTAGGCCTACTAAACTAATATCCTAAACCTATTGCACTAGTATCTTAGGCCTAATAGGGTAATATAGAAAACCTATAAAACGAGTATCGATGGCCTTTTAAACTAGTAAGTTAGACCTGCCACACTAGTAAGTTAGACCTGCCACACAAGTTAGACCTGTCACACTAGTAAGTTAGACCTGCCACACTAGTAAGTTAGACCTGCCACACTAGTAAGTTAGACCTGCCACACTAGTTAGACCTGTCACACTAGTAAGTTAGACCTGCCACACTAGTAAGTTAGACCTGCCACACTAGTAAGTTAGACCTGCCACACTAGTAAGTTAGACCTGCCACACTAGTAAGACCTGCCACACTAGTAAGTTAGACCTGCCACACTAGTAAGTTAGACCTGCCACACTAGTTAGACCTGTCACACTAGTAAGTTAGACCTGTCACACTAGTAAGTTAGACCTGCCACACTAGTAAGTTAGACCTGCCACACTAGTAAGTTAGACCTGCCACACTAGTAAGTTAAACCTGCCACACTAGTAAGTTAGACCTGCCACACTAGTAAGTTAGACCTGCCACACTAGTAAGTTAGACCTGCCACACTAGTTAGACCTGCCACACTAGTAAGTTAGACCTCCCACACTAGTAAGTTAGACCTGCCACACTAGTAAGTTAGACCTGCCACACTAGTTAGACCTGTCACACTAGTAAGTTAGACCTGTCACACTAGTAAGTTAGACCTGCCACACTAGTAAGTTAGACCTGCCACACTAGTAAGTTAGACCTGCCACACTAGTAAGTTAGACCTACCACACTAGTAAGTTAGACCTGCCACACTAGTTAGACCTGCTACACTAGTAAGTTAGACCTGCCACACTAGTTAGATATGCCATACTAGTAAGTTAGACCTGCAACACTAGTAAGTTAGACCTGCCACACTAGTAAGTTAGACCTGCCACACTAGTAAGTTAGACTTGCCACACTAGTAAGTTAGACCTGCCACACTAGTAAGTTAGGCCTGCCACACTAGTAAGTTAGACCTGCCACACTAGTAAGTTAGACCTGCCACACTAGTAAGTTAGACCTGCCACACTAGTAAGTTAGACCTGCCACACTAGTAAGTTAGACCTGCCACACTAGTAAGTTAGACCTGCCACACTAGTAAGTTAGACCTGCCACACTAGTAAGTTAGACCTGCCACACTAGTAAGTTAGACCTGCCACACTAGTAAGTTAGACCTGCCACACTAGTAAGTTAGAGCTGCCACACTAGTAAGTTAGAGCTGCCACACTAGTAAGTTAGACTAGTAAGTTAGACCTGCCACACTAGTAAGTTAGACCTGACCTGCCACACTAGTTAGTTAGACCTGCCACACTAGTTAGTTAGATCTGCCACACTAGTAAGTTAGACCTGTAAGTTAGACCTGCCACACTAGTGCCACAAGTTAGACCTGTCACACTAGTAAGTTAGACCTGTCACACTAGTAAGTTAGACCTGCCACACTAGTAAGTTAGACCTGCCACACTAGTAAGTTAGACCTGCCACACTAGTAAGTTAGCCACCTGCTGCACACTAGTAAGTTAGACCTGCCACACTAGTTAGACATGCCACACTAGTAAGTTAGACCTGCCACACTAGTAAGTTAGACCTGCCACACTAGTAAGTTAGACCTGCCACACTAGTTAGTTAGACCTGCCACACTAGTTAGTTAGATCTGCCACACTAGTAAGTTAGACCTGCCACACTATTAAGTTAGACCTGCCACACTAGTAAGTTAGACCTGCCACACTAGTTAGACCTGTCACACTAGTAAGTTAGACCTGTCACACTAGTAAGTTAGACCTGCCACACTAGTAAGTTAGACCTGCCACACTAGTAAGTTAGACCTGCCACACTAGTAAGTTAGACCTACCACACTAGTAAGTTAGACCTGCCACACTAGTTAGACCTGCTACACTAGTAAGTTAGACCTGCCACACTAGTTAGACATGCCACACTAGTAAGTTAGACCTGCCACACTAGTAAGTTAGACCTGCCACACTAGTAAGTTAGACCTGCCACACTAGTAAGTTAGACCTGCCACACTAGTAAGTTAGACCTGCCACACTAGTAAGTTAGACCTGCCACACTAGTAAGTTAGACCTGCCACACTAGTAAGTTAGACCTGCCACACTAGTAAGTTAGACCTGCTACACTACACTAGTAAGTTAGACCTGCCACACTAGTAAGTTAGACCTGCCACACTAGTAAGTTAGACCTGCCACACTAGTAAGTTAGACCTGCCACACTAGTTAGTTAGACCTGCCACACTAGTTAGTTAGATCTGCCACACTAGTAAGTTAGACCTGCCACACTATTAAGTTAGACCTGCCACACTAGTAAGTTAGACCTGCCACACTAGTTAGACCTGTCACACTAGTAAGTTAGACCTGTCACACTAGTAAGTTAGACCTGCCACACTAGTAAGTTAGACCTGCCACACTAGTAAGTTAGACCTGCCACACTAGTAAGTTAGACCTGCCACACTAGTTAGACCTGTCACACTAGTAAGTTAGACCTGTCACACTAGTAAGTTAGACCTGCCACACTAGTAAGTTAGACCTGCCACACTAGTAAGTTAGACCTACCACACTAGTAAGTTAGACCTGCCACACTAGTTAGACCTGCTACACTAGTAAGTTAGACCTGCCACACTAGTTAGACATGCCACACTAGTAAGTTAGACCTGCCACACTAGTAAGTTAGACCTGCCACACTAGTAAGTTAGACCTACCACACTAGTAAGTTAGACCTGCCACACTAGTAAGTTAGACCTGCCACACTAGTAAGTTAGACCTGCCACACTAGTAAGTTAGACCTGCCACACTAGTAAGTTAGACCTGCCACACTAGTAAGTTAGACCTACCACACTAGTAAGTTAGACCTGCCACACTAGTAAGTTAGACCTGCCACACTAGTAAGTTAGACCTGCCACACTAGTAAGTTAGACCTGCCACACTAGTAAGTTAGACCTGCCACACTAGTTAGTTAGACCTGCCACACTAGTTAGTTAGATCTGCCACACTAGTAAGTTAGACCTACCACACTAGTAAGTTAGACCTGCCACACTAGAAAGTTAGACCTGCCACACTAGTAAGTTAGACCTGCCACACTAGTAAGTTAGACCTGCCACACTAGTAAGTTAGGCCTACCACACTAGTAAGTTAGACCTGCCACACTAGTAAGTTAGGCCTTCCACACTAGTAAGTTAGACCGGCCACACTAGTAAGTTAGACCTACCACACTAGTAAGTTAGGCCTTTTACATAAATTAGGCTTTCCACATATTAAAATAAGTTTCTTATTATGGTATGTCAGTCTAACTACGGAAAGTTATACCTACTTAACTAGCATTAGAAGTTCAGGCTTTCTACCCTAGTACTCTATGGAGTAAGTAGGTACCTGGGTGTTAGTCGACTGGTGTGGGTCGCATCCTGGAGACAAAATTGGCCTAATTTGACCAAAATGCTAAGCATAACAAACGGTTTTCTTTAAAGTATGTCACTGATGTCAACTATGTTTGTGTAAGTTGTGTCATGTACTTGTACAAATAAATATTATTATTATTATTATTATTATTATTATTATTATTATTATTATTATTATTATTATTATTATTATTATTATTATTATTATTATTATTATTACTATTACATTGGTTAAATACCCTGAGACATTAAGTATATTATGCCTTGTACAGTAGTCACTGATGCTAATTATTGCTATTAAGGCCTACAATAGTGGAAAGGCCAGCCACTACGCTAGGCTAGGCCTACCAACCTGGTAAGTTAGGCCTCTCGTATCAGACGAGTTAGATCTATCACTGTTAGGCCTACACTAAAGGTTTCTTTTAAACTAGTTAGTCGTACACAAGCTACTAAGACCAATAATAGCGATGAGTTGGCTTCCCACGTTAATCAGAACTATACATGTACGGTTGCCCTACCATACTAGTATGTTAGGCCGGCAACACTAGTAGGGTATGTCTACTAAATATTCACTTTAAAAGTCATGATTGAGGGTTAACACAAAATTTCAAGGGAGAGACTTGTTTGCAATGAAGGTTATCTTCGTTCCCATGTTGGTGCCTTCTGGAGCCTGGAACCCTCGGTGTGCTCTTGTGTGGTGGTGTTCCCATCTTGGTGCTCTTGGTATCTATACCCTCTCAGTGTTCCTTAGGAATATTTGCTTATCAGTTTTTGTCTTCCTGGCCTCTGAAGCTCTGAAAGTACCCAACAAAGTGACCTCTGGTAGCTGGGGACCTCAATGTACTCACGGTGTGTCTTCTCTGATGGCTGCTGGTAGCTGGGGACCTCAATGTACTCACGGTGTGTCTTCTCTGATGGCTGCTGGTAGCTGGGGACCTCAATGTACTCATGGTGTTTCTTCTCTGATGACTGCTGGTAGCTGGGGACCTCAATGTACTCACGGTGTGTCTTCTCTGATGGCTGCTGGTAGCTGGGGACCTCAATGTACTCATGGCGTTTCTTCTCTGATGACTGCTGGTAGCTGGGGACCTCAATGTACTCACGGTGTGTCTTCACTGATGGCTGCTGGTAGCTGGGGACCTCAATGTACTCATGGTGTGTCTTCACTGATGGCTGCTGGTAGCTGGGGACCTCAATGTACTCATGGTGTTTCTTCTCTGATGGCTGTTGGCAGCTGGGGACCTCAATGTACTCATGGTGTTTCTTCTCTGATGGCTGCTGGTAGCTGGGGACCTCAACGTGATCTTTGGTCTTTGTACCTTCCTTTTGTGCCCTTCAGCTAATGGAGCCCTCAGAGTGCCTTAGGGTAGTATTGCCCCTTTGGTGCCAAGTAGCAGTAAGGAACCTCAACGTCCCTCGGGATCGTCTGTGTTCCCACTTTGCTGCTTCCTGGTAGTGAGAACGACAACGTGTCCCAGAAATCTATTATCCCACCATGATGCCCCCTGGCAGCGGGGGTTTCTTTGTGTGCCCCAAGAAGGTCAGAGTACCCACTTGGGTGCCATTCTTATGGGCTTCTGGTTCCTTAAGAACTCGTAAATCAGTCACGCTACATTAAACCATTAATGACGAATTACTCTACTCCTACTCACTTTAATAGAAAACTTCATAAATAACTGACAAACGACTTTAATAGTCCCAAGACTAATACCTGTAATCATACGCTCCGGATTATAAGGGAAGACAAGAATCATCCTGGGAGGTAAGTCCAGACCTTTTTTTTCCTTCCCAGTTCACCGCGTGACAGGTGAGCATCGCGTCGGCTCTGATTCATCAGGAACTTAACTGAGAGGTAATTTTCCCCTCCTTTGATGAGGGTTTGTAATGACTATAAATGGAATAGCAAAATATTTAAATGGCTTCAAGAAGCAATATTTGTGTATATTTAGGGTTTGGAAATTTTCAATACCATTGCAAAGTTGCCATTTTTGTCTAACATTGGAATACTTACGGCAGATTTTTACACATATGACTTTCAGCAGGTATGAAACCTTGTATAGAATCTGGCTTCCAGTAGATATGGAGCATTCTTACAGAAAATGATTTTCAGCAATCTGGAGCCTTATACAGAACGACTTCCGGCAGGTCTGGAGCTTTCTTACACAGAATGACTTCTGCCAGGTCTGGAGTCCACTTACACAGAATGACTTCTGCTAGGTCTGGAGTCCACTTACACAGAATGACTTCTGCCAGGTCTGGAGTCCACTTACACAGAATGACTTCTGCCAGGTCTGGAGTCCTCTTAAACAGAATCACTTTGCCAGGTCTGGAGTCCTCTGACACAGAATGACTTCTGCCAGGTCTGGAGCATTCATATACAGAATAATTTCCAAGAGACCTTGAGCCACCTTACACAGAATAACTTCCAGCAAACCTTGAACCACCTTACACAGAATAACTTCCAGCAGACCTGGAGTCACCTTACACAGAAAAACATCCAGCAGACCTGGAGCCACCGTACACAGAATAACATCCAGCAGACCTGGAGCCACCTTACACAGAATAAGTTCCAGCAGACCTGGAGCCACCGTACACAGAACAACTTCCAGCAAACATGGAGCAACCTTACACAGAACAACTTCCAGCAGGCCTGGAGCCACCTTACACAGAACATCACATGCCTCCAAGACGGATAAGGGCAACAGCAATATCAAGATTCCTGACTTTCCTGGAAATCCAACCTGGGACCTTGTGATTGGGAGACGAACGTTCATGTAGTAAGTGCCGTGAGTGGAGGATTGAGGCCAGTAGACCACCCTGATTGAGGTGCCTGGAGTGGCAGGGAGGATAATGAACCGCCTGGTTGCTTCCAGCACGATTTATGATGTTAATCGATTTATGACTTAATTAAATTGTTCCTTGTGGAGATAAGAGGTTATTTGCTGTCTTTATTATCACGCTGTTTCATGTTCTCCAGTTTTTAACTTCACATAATTTTATTTTATTTATTGTTTCAGACTATGGAACAATGCTCTTCTCCAGACTGAGGGACTGACCACCTCAAAACTTTAAGGGTGATGGACTGATTACATCGTCTTCAAGTATCTTCTGCTTCTATCAACTTTTCTGTACTTGACTGAAGAAGCCTACTGTGTAGGCGAAACGTTTCATAATAAAGATACCTAACTGTTGCATATGTGTCTTACCTAACAACAATTTTACGATGTAGTGAATACAAGAATTATTTCTGGTAAAATTTCTGGCCAGCTCGCCCAGCCTTGTGGCTTCCACCGTTAGATTTCAAGACGATTACCTTGATGTTACTGAAGGTTTTTTCATCTATAATTACCAGTTATTTCCCGGGAACTGAATGATCCATAACGCTGTCAGTGTGGAATTAAAATTAAAAATTAAAAATTACAGAAATTTAAATTGAAACAACTGTACGCTCTATGTAGAGAATAAAGTCGACGAGGACTTGGTAAAATTCTAAACACAGTAAAACAGTGACTCTATATGTTTGTTTCGCCACGTGTTTTTCTCCATAACAAAATACTCTTGAGAATTTTTGGGTTGAGCTCGATTTTGTTTGTCAGGTTAAAAACGTTTTTTTTTATTATCTTCACCCGTAGTTTGGGTAGTTGGCAATTTATTCATGAAGAAATGTGCATTACTTTTTCATGTACAGTCTCTGTGACTCACGAAATCGTAATGACACTATTGCAAAAAAATCGTACCACGGGTGGGGTTAGAACCCGCGATCAGAAAGTCATGAAACTCCAGACCGACGCTTTAGCCACTGGACCAGCTAGCTACATTAAGATTAATCCAGCTAGGTATAATTCTACACCATAGGAAGGTTAGCATAGGCCACCACTGTGACCACAGATGCAAGTTTTTACAGATGAATCTCCCGCTAACTCAAGTCACCTCAAAGCCGTCAACATGACTCACGAAATCGTAATGTATCTGAGTTACTACAGCGTTTTAACTTGAGGAATTACTGGTAAAGACTTACTTGCCTATGACGGACTTCTCCAGATATTTCCTTGTTAACTAAGGCGTGATACTTATATAGGGCTGTTTGATGCGTGTACCGCTATAGCCACACTGATCCGACCAGCAACCTGGCCCGTGACCTGGCCCGTGACCTGGCCCGTGACCTGGCCCGTGACCTGGCCCGTGACCTGGCCCGTGACCTGGCCCGTGACCTGGCCCGTGACCTGGCCCGTGACCTGGCCCGTGACCTGGCCCGTGACCTGGCCCGTGACCTGGCCTGTGACCTGGCCACTAGACTAATGACCCTGCAACCATCAGCACTTAGTCAACAAATAGGTATAGCATCATATTAATGGTGATAATTAAGGCACATGTGTAGCAGTTAGGTGTCTTTTATTGTTGGAAACGTTTCGCCTACGCAGTAAGCAAAACGTTTCATAGATAAAATGACCTAACAACCATAAATGTCATAATTATCAACATGTCATTATGTGATAATTCAGAATTATTAATGGGATACTATACCAGAATGTTACTCTTTCTCAACTCACTTGTGATCTCAACTCACATGTGATCTCAACTCACTTGTGATCTCAACTCACTTGTGATCTCAACTCACTTGTGATCTCAACTCACTTGTGATCTCAACTCACTTGTGATCTCAACTCACTTGTGATCTCAACTCACTTGTGATCTCAACTCACTTGTGATCTCAACTCACTTGTGATCTCAACTCACTTGTGATCTCAACTCACTTGTGATCTCAACTCACATGTGATCTCAACTCACTTGTGATCTCAACTCACTTGTGATCTCAACTCACTTGTGATCTCAACTAACTTGTGATCTCAACTAACTTGTGATTACACTGTCCTGTATACAAGTCTCTGTCCACATGTTTCTACTTGAGGCTAAGAGACTAACTACCTTACACCAAGGCTGATTACCTTACACCAAGGCTGATTACCTTACACCAAGGCTGATTACCTTACACCAAGGCTGATTACCTTACACCAAGGCTGATTACCTTACACCAAGGCTGATTACCTTACACCAAGGCTGATTACCTTACACCAAGGCTGATTACCTTACACCAAGGCTGATTACCTTACACCAAGGCTGATTACCTTACACCAAGGCTGAATACCTTACACCAAGGCTGATTACCTTACACCAAGGCTGATTACCTTACACCAAGGCTGATTACCATACACCAAGGCTGATTACCTTACACCAAGGCTGATTACCTTACACCAAGGCTGATTACCTTACACCAAGGCTGATTACCTTACACCAAGGCTGATTACCTTACACCAAGGCTGATTACCATACACAAAGGCTGATTACCATATACCAAGGCTGATTACCTTACACCAAGGCTGATTACCATACACCAAGGCTGATTACCTTACACCAAGGCTGATTACCTTACACCAAGGCTGATTACCATACACCAAGGCTGATTACCTTACACAAAGGCTGATTACCTTACACCAAGGCTGATTACCTTACACCAAGGCTGATTACCTTACACCAAGGCTGATTACCTTACACCAAGGCTGATTACCATACACCAAGGCTGATTGTCTTACACCAAGGCTGATTACCTTACACCAAGGCTGATTACCTTACACCAAGGCTGATTACCTTACACCAAAGCTGATTACCTTACACCAAGGCTGATTACCATACACCAAGGCTGATTACCATACACCAAGGCTGATTACCTTACACCAAGGCTGATTACCATACACCAAGGCTGATTACATTACACCAAGGCTGATTACCTTACACCAAGGCTGATTACCTTACACCAAGGCTGATTACCTTATACCAAGGCTGATTACCTTACACCAAGGCTGATTACCATACACCAAGGCTGATTACCATACACCAAGGCTGATTACCTTACACCAAGGCTGATTACCATACACCAAGGCTGATTACCTTACACCAAGGCTGATTACCTTACACCAAGGCTGATTACCTTACACCAAGGCTGATTACCTTACACCAAGGCTGATTGTCTTACACCAAGGCTGATTACCTTACACCAAGGCTGATTACCTTACACCAAGGCTGATTACCTTACACCAAGGCTGATTACCTTACACCAAGGCTGATTACCTTACACCAAGGCTGATTACCTTACAAAAAGGCTGATTGTCTTACACCAAGGCTGATTACCTTACACCAAGGCTGATTACCTTACACCAAGGCTGATTACCTTACACCAAGGCTGATTACCTTACACAAAGACTGATTACCTTACACCAAGGCTGATTACCTTACACCAAGGCTGATTACCTTACACCAAGGCTGATTACCTTTCACCAAGGCTGATTACCATACACCAAGGCTGATTACCTTACACCAAGGCTGATTACCATACACCAAGGCTGATTACCTTACACCAATGCTGATTACCTTACACCAAGGCTGATTACCTTACACCAAGGCTGATTACCATACACCAAGGCTGATTACCTTACACCAAGGCTGATTACCTTACACCAAGGCTGATTACCATACACCAAGGCTGATTACCTTACACCAAGGCTGATTACCATACACCAAGGCTGATTACCATACACCAAGGCGGATTACCATACACCAAGGCTGATTACCTTACACCAAGGCTGATTACCTTACACCAAGGCTGACTACCTTACACCAAGGCTGATTGTCTTACACCAAGGCTGATTACCTTACACCAAGGCTGATTACCTTACACCAAGGCTGATTACCTTACACCAAGGCTGATTACCTTACACCAAGGCTGATTACCTTACACCAAGGCTGATTACCTTACACCAAGGCTGATTACCTTACAAAAAGGCTGATTGTCTTACACAAAGGCTGATTACCTTACACCAAGGCTGATTACCTTACACCAAGGCTGATTACCTTACACCAAGGCTGATTACCTTACACCAAGGCTGATTACCTTACACCAAGGCTGATTACCATACACCAAGGCTGATTACCTTACACCAAGGCTGATTACCATACACCAAGGCTGATTACCTTACACCAAGGCTGATTACCATACACCAATGCTGATTACCTTACACCAAGGCTGATTACCTTACACCAAGGCTGATTACCATACACCAAGGCTGATTACCTTACACCAAGGCTGATTACCTTACACCAAGGCTAATTACCATACACCAAGGCTGATTACCTTACACCAAGGCTGATTACCATACACCAAGGCTGATTACCATACACCAAGGCTGATTACCATACACCAAGGCTGATTACCTTACACGAAGGCTGATTACCATACACCAAGGCTGATTACCTAACACCAAGGCTGATTACCTTACACCAAGGCTGATTACCATACACCAAGGCTGATTACCCTACACCAAGGCTGATTACCTTACACCAAGGCTGATTACTTTACACCAAGGCTGATTACCATACACAAAGGTTGATTACCATACACCAAGGCTGATTACCATACACCAAGGCTGATTACCTTACACCAAGGCTGATTACCTTACACCAAGGCTGATTACCATACCCCAAGGCTGATTACCATACACCAAGGCTGATTACCATACACCAAGGCTGATTACCATACACCAAGGCTGATTACCTTACACCAAGGCTGATTACCTTACACCAAGGCTGATTACCTTACACCAAGGCTGATTACCTTACACCAAGGCTGATTACCATACCACAAGGCTGATTACCATACACCAAGGCTGATTACCTTACACCAAGGCTGATTACCTTACACCAAGGCTGATTACCTTACACCAAGGCTGATTACCTTACACCAAGGCTGATTACCTTACACCAAGGCTGATTACCTTACACCAAGGCTGATTACCTTACACCAAGGCTGATTACCTTACACCAAGGCTGATTACCTTACACCAAGGCTGATTACCTTACACCAAGGCTGATTACCTTACACCAAGGCTGATTACCATACACCAAGGCTGATTACCTTACACCAAGGCTGATTACCTTACACCAAGGCTGATTACCTTACACCAAGGCTGATTACCATACACCAAGGCTGATTACCTTACACCAAGGCTGATTACCTTACACCAAGGCTGATTACCATACACCAAGGCTGATTACCTTACACCAAGGCTGATTACCTTACACCAAGGCTGATTACCTTACATCAAGGCTGATTACCTTACACCAAGGCTGATTACCTTACACCAAGGCTGATTACCTTACACCAAGGCTGATTGCCTTACACCAAGGCTGATTACCTTACACCAAGGCTGATTACCTTACACCAAGACTGATTACCTTACACCAAGGCTGATTACCTTACACCAAGGCTGATTACCTTACACCAAGGCTGATTACCTTACACCAAGGCTGATTACCTTACACCAAGGCTGATTACCTTACACCAAGGCTGCTTGTCTTACACCAAGGCTGATTACCTTACACCAAGGCTGATTACCTTACATCAAGGCTGATTACCTTACGCCAAAGCTGATTACCTTACACCAAGGCTGATTACCTTACACCAAGGCTGATTACCTTACACCAAGGCTGATTACCTTACACCAAGGCTGATTACCATACACCAAGGCTGATTACCATACACCAAGGCTGAATACCTTACACCAAGGCTGATTACCATACACCAAGGCTGATTACCATACACCAAGGCTGATTACCATACACCAAGGCTGATTACCTTACACCAAGGCTGATTACCATACACCAAGGCTGATTACCATACACCAAGGCTGATTACCATACACCAAGGCTGATTACCTTACACGAAGGCTGATTACCATACACCAAGGCTGATTACCTTACACCAAGGCTGATTACCTTACACCAAGGCTGATTACCATACACCAAGGCTGATTACCTTACACCAAGGCTGATTACCTTACACCAAGGCTGATTACTTTACACCAAGGCTGATTACCATACACCAAGGTTGATTACCATACACCAAGGCTGATTACCATACACCAAGGCTGATTACCTTACACCAAGGCTGATTACCTTACACCAAGGCTGATTACCATACCCAAAGGCTGATTACCATACACCAAGGCTGATTACCATACACCAAGGCTGATTACCATACACCAAGGCTGATTACCTTACACCAAGGCTGATTACCTTACACCAAGGCTGATTACCTTACACCAAGGCTGATTACCTTACACCAAGGCTGATTACCATACCCCAAGGCTGATTACCATACACCAAGGCTGATTACCTTACACCAAGGCTGATTACCTTACACCAAGGCTGATTACCTTACACCAAGGCTGATTACCTTACACCAAGGCTGATTACCTTACACCAAGGCTGATTACCATACACCAAGGCTGATTACCTTACACCAAGGCTGATTACCTTACACCAAGGCTGATTACCTTACACCAAGGCTGATTACCTTACACCAAGGCTGATTACCATACACCAAGGCTGATTACCTTACACCAAGGCTGATTACCATACACCAAGGCTGATTACCTTACACCAAGGCTGATTACCATACACCAAGGCTGATTACCTTACACCAAGGCTAATTACCTTACACCAAGGCTGATTACCATACACCAAGGCTGATTACCTTACACCAAGGCTGATTACCTTACACCAAAGCTGATTACCTTACACCAAGGCTGATTACCATACACCAAGGCTGATTACCATACACCAAGGCTGATTACCTTACACCAAGGCTGATTACCATACACCAAGGCTGATTACATTACACCAAGGCTGATTACCTTACACCAAGGCTGATTACCTTACACCAAGGCTGATTACCTTACACAAAGGCTGATTACCTTACACCAAGGCTGATTACCATACACCAAGGCTGATTACCATACACCAAGGCTGATTACCTTACACCAAGGCTGATTACCATACACCAAGGCTGATTACCTTACACCAAGGCTGATTACCTTACACCAAGGCTGATTACCTTACACCAAGGCTGATTACCTTACACCAAGGCTGATTGTCTTACACCAAGGCTGATTACCTTACACCAAGGCTGATTACCTTACACCAAGGCTGATTACCTTACACCAAGGCTGATTACCTTACACCAAGGCTGATTACCTTACACCAAGGCTGATTACCTTACAAAAAGGCTGATTGCCTTACACCAAGGCTGATTACCTTACACCAAGGCTGATTACCTTACACCAAGGCTGATTACCTTACACCAAGGCTGATTACCTTACACAAAGACTGATTACCTTACACCAAGGCTGATTACCTTACACCAAGGCTGATTACCTTACACCAAGGCTGATTACCTTTCACCAAGGCTGATTACCATACACCAAGGCTGATTACCTTACACCAAGGCTGATTACCATACACCAAGGCTGATTACCTTACACCAATGCTGATTACCTTACACCAAGGCTGATTACCTTACACCAAGGCTGATTACCATACACCAAGGCTGATTACCTTACAACAAGGCTGATTACCTTACACCAAGGCTGATTACCATACACCAAGGCTGATTACCTTACACCAAGGCTGATTACCATACACCAAGGCTGATTACCATACACCAAGGCGGATTACCATACACCAAGGCTGATTACCTTACACCAAGGCTGATTACCTTACACCAAGGCTGACTACCTTACACCAAGGCTGATTGTCTTACACCAAGGCTGATTACCTTACACCAAGGCTGATTACCTTACACCAAGGCTGATTACCTTACACCAAGGCTGATTACCTTACACCAAGGCTGATTACCTTACACCAAGGCTGATTACCTTACACCAAGGCTGATTACCTTACAAAAAGGCTGATTGTCTTACACAAAGGCTGATTACCTTACACCAAGGCTGATTACCTTACACCAAGGCTGATTACCTTACACCAAGGCTGATTACCTTACACCAAGGCTGATTACCTTACACCAAGGCTGATTACCATACACCAAGGCTGATTACCTTACACCAAGGCTGATTACCATACACCAAGGCTGATTACCTTACACCAAGGCTGATTACCATACACCAATGCTGATTACCTTACACCAAGGCTGATTACCTTACACCAAGGCTGATTACCATACACCAAGGCTGATTACCTTACACCAAGGCTGATTACCTTACACCAAGGCTAATTACCATACACCAAGGCTGATTACCTTACACCAAGGCTGATTACCATACACCAAGGCTGATTACCATACACCAAGGCTGATTACCATACACCAAGGCTGATTACCTTACACGAAGGCTGATTACCATACACCAAGGCTGATTACCTTACACCAAGGCTGATTACCTTACACCAAGGCTGATTACCATACACCAAGGCTGATTACCCTACACCAAGGCTGATTACCTTACACCAAGGCTGATTACTTTACACCAAGGCTGATTACCATACACAAAGGTTGATTACCATACACCAAGGCTGATTACCATACACCAAGGCTGATTACCTTACACCAAGGCTGATTACCTTACACCAAGGCTGATTACCATACCCCAAGGCTGATTACCATACACCAAGGCTGATTACCATACACCAAGGCTGATTACCATACACCAAGGCTGATTACCTTACACCAAGGCTGATTACCTTACACCAAGGCTGATTACCTTACACCAAGGCTGATTACCTTACACCAAGGCTGATTACCATACCCCAAGGCTGATTACCATACACCAAGGCTGATTACCTTACACCAAGGCTGATTACCTTACACCAAGGCTGATTACCATACACCAAGGCTGATTACCTTACACCAAGGCTGATTACCTTACACCAAGGCTGATTACCATACACCAAGGCTGATTACCTTACACCAAGGCTGATTACCATACACGAAGGCTGATTACCTTACACCAAGGCTGATTACCATACACCAAGGCTGATTACCTTACACCAAGGCTGATTACCTTACACCAAGGCTGATTACCATACACCAAGGCTGATTACCTTACACCAAGGCTGATTACCTTACACCAAGGCTGATTACCTTACATCAAGGCTGATTACCTTACACCAAGGCTGATTACCTTACACCAAGGCTGATTACCTTACACCAAGGCTGATTGCCTTACACCAAGGCTGATTACCTTACACCAAGGCTGATTACCTTACACCAAGACTGATTACCTTACACCAAGGCTGATTACCTTACACCAAGGCTGATTACCTTACACCAAGGCTGATTACCTTACACCAAGGCTGATTACCTTACACCAAGGCTGATTACCTTACACCAAGGCTGCTTGTCTTACACCAAGGCTGATTACCTTACACCAAGGCTGATTACCTTACATCAAGGCTGATTACCTTACACCAAGGCTGCTTGTCTTACACCAAGGCTGATTACCATACACCAAGGCTGAATACCTTACACCAAGGCTGATTACCATACACCAAGGCTGATTACCATACACCAAGGCTGATTACCATACACCAAGGCTGATTACCTTACACCAAGGCTGATTACCATACACCAAGGCTGATTACCATACACCAAGGCTGATTACCATACACCAAGGCTGATTACCTTACACGAAGGCTGATTACCATACACCAAGGCTGATTACCTTACACCAAGGCTGATTACCTTACACCAAGGCTGATTACCATACACCAAGGCTGATTACCTTACACCAAGGCTGATTACCTTACACCAAGGCTGATTACTTTACACCAAGGCTGATTACCATACACCAAGGTTCATTACCATACACCAAGGCTGATTACCATACACCAAGGCTGATTACCTTACACCAAGGCTGATTACCTTACACCAAGGCTGATTACCATACCCAAAGGCTGATTACCATACACCAAGGCTGATTACCATACACCAAGGCTGATTACCATACACCAAGGCTGATTACCTTACACCAAGGCTGATTACCTTACACCAAGGCTGATTACCTTACACCAAGGCTGATTACCTTACACCAAGGCTGATTACCATACCCCAAGGCTGATTACCATACACCAAGGCTGATTACCTTACACCAAGGCTGATTACCTTACACCAAGGCTGATTACCTTACACCAAGGCTGATTACCTTACACCAAGGCTGATTACCTTACACCAAGGCTGATTACCATACACCAAGGCTGATTACCTTACACCAAGGCTGATTACCTTACACCAAGGCTGATTACCTTACACCAAGGCTGATTACCTTACACCAAGGCTGATTACCATACACCAAGGCTGATTACCTTACACCAAGGCTGATTACCATACACCAAGGCTGATTACCTTACACCAAGGCTGATTACCATACACCAAGGCTGATTACCTTACACCAAGGCTAATTACCTTACACCAAGGCTGATTACCATACACCAAGGCTGATTACCTTACACCAAGGCTGATTACCTTACACCAAGGCTGATTACCTTACATCAAGGCTGATTACCTTACACCAAGGCTGATTACCTTACACCAAGGCTGATTACCTTACACCAAGGCTGATTGCCTTACACCAAGGCTGATTACCTTACACCAAGGCTGATTACCTTACACCAAGACTGATTACCTTACACCAAGGCTGATTACCTTACACCAAGGCTGATTACCTTACACCAAGGCTGATTACCTTACACCAAGGCTGATTACCTTACACCAAGGCTGATTACCTTACACCAAGGCTGCTTGTCTTACACCAAGGCTGATTACCTTACACCAAGGCTGATTACCTTACATCAAGGCTGATTACCTTACGCCAAAGCTGATTACCTTACACCAAGGCTGATTACCTTACACCAAGGCTGATTACCTTACACCAAGGCTGATTACCTTACACCAAGGCTGATTACCATACACCAAGGCTGATTACCATACACCAAGGCTGAATACTTTACACCAAGGCTGATTACCATACACCATGGCTGATTACCATACACCAAGGCTGATTACCATACACCAAGGCTGATTACCTTACACCAAGGCTGATTACCATACACCAAGGCTGGTTACCTTACACCAAGGCTGATTACCTTACACCAAGGCTGATTACCTTACACCAAGGCTGATTACCATACACCAAGGCTGATTACCTTACACCAAGGCTGATTACCATACACCAAGGCTGATTACCTTACACCAAGGCTGATTACCATACACCAAGGCTGATTACCTTACACCAAGGCTGATTACCTTACACCAAGGCTGATTACCTTACACCAAGGCTGATTGTCTTACACCAAGGCTGTTTACCTTACACCAAGGCTGATTACCTTACACCAAGGCTGATTACCTTACACCAAGGCTGATTACCTTACACCAAGGCTGATTACCTTACACCAAGGCTGATTACCTTACAAAAAGGCTGATTGTCTTACACCAAGGCTGATTACCTTACACCAAGGCTGATTACCTTACACCAAGGCTGATTACCTTACACCTAGGCTGATTACCTTACACCTAGGCTGATTACCTTACACCAAGGCTGATTACCTTACACCAAGGCTGATTACCATACACCAAGGCTGATTACCTTACACCAAGGCTGATTACCATACACCAAGGCTGATTACCTTACACCAAGGCTGATTACCTTACACCAAGGCTGATTACCTTACACCAAGGCTGATTACCTTACACCAAGGCTGATTACCTTACACCAAGGCTGATTACCTTACACCAAGGCTGATTACCTTACACCAAGGCTGATTACCATACACCAAGGCTGATTACCATACACCAAGGCTGATTACCATACACCAAGGCTGATTACCATACACCAAGGCTGATTACCTTACACCAAGGCTGATTACCTTACACCAAGGCTGATTATCTTACACCAAGGCTGATTACCTTACACCAAGGCTGATTACCTTACACCAAGGCTGATTACCTTACACGAAGGCTGATTACCATACACCAAGGCTGATTACCTTACACCAAGGCTGATTACCTTACACCAAGGCTGATTACCTTACACCAAGGCTGATTACCATACACCAAGGCTGATTACCTTACACCAAGGCTGATTACCTTACACCAAGGCTGATTACCTTACACCAAGGCTGATTACCTTACACCAAGGCTGATTACCATACACCTAGGCTGATTACCATACACCATGGCTGATTACGTTACACCAAGGCTGATTACCTTACACCAAGGCTGATTACCTTACACCAAGGCTGATTACCTTACACCAAGGCTGATTACCTTACACCAAGGCTGATTACCTTACACCAAGGCTGATTACCTTACACCAAGGCTGATTACCTTACACCAAGGCTGATTACCTTACACCAAGGCTGATTACCTTACACCAAGGCTGATTACGTTACACCAAGGCTGATTACCTTACACCAAGGCTGATTACCTTACACCAAGGCTGATTACCTTACACCAAGGCTGATGGTCTAAATATATTAAATTATCTTTTCACTTCGTCTGCCTTGTTTCCCTACAAGGTTGACATCTCCAAACGTTTAATTAATGTCTGTATTCGACTGATGAAGCCTGCACCGAGGGCGAAACGTTACCTCAAGACAGATTCCTAGTGTTTGGTAAAAAGATGCAAGTGTAACTAATGTGTCATTGTGACAACGTTTCGCTCTCCAGGAGCTTTGTCAAGCTCCTGGAGAGCGAAATATCACACTTGGCCATACCTTGCTATACCTCGCCCCTATTTGGCCATACCCCGCCTTACGTCGCCATACCCGCCATACCTCGCCATACCCCGCCATACCTCGCCATACCCCGCCTTACCTCGCCATACCCCGCCATACCTCGCCAAACCTCGCCATACCTCGCCATACCCCGCCATACCTCGCCATACCTCGCCATACCTCGCCATACCTCGCCATACCCCGCCATACCTCGCCAAACCTCGCCATACCTCGCCATACCCCGCCATACCTCGCCATACCCCGCCATACCTCGCCAAACCTCGCCATACCCCGCCATACCTCGCCATACCCCGCCATACCTCGCCATACCCCGCCATACCTCGCCATACCCCGCCATACCCCATGATGCCGTCACAACCTGAATAGATTTAAATAACCTTCCTGCCCAACCCATAAAAATAACTGATGGGTTGAATAAATCTCCGTAATTGACTTGCTTTGGTTGGCAATTAGTTATCTTGGGTTACGTAACTTATTTTAAGAACCTCGCGATCAACATGAACCTAACTCAACCATTAAGCAATAAGTAATAAGTATAGGAGTTAGACTGGTAGCGCTACTGTTCTGTAACTTGAGATTAAAATTTATCTGTTATTAGCAACTTAGCAAATGCTGCTCTCGCGTGTCCCCTTCTGTTGGACTTACTGCTCTCGCGTGTCCCCTTCTGTTGGAGTTACTGCTCTCGCGTGTCCCCTTCTGTTGGAGTTACTGCTCTCGCGTGTCCCCTTCTGTTGGAGTTATTGCTCTCGCGTGTCCCCTTCTGTTGGAGTTATTGCTCTCGCGTGTCCCCTTCTGTTGGAGTTACTGCTCTCGCGTGTCCCCTTCTGTTGGAGTTACTGCTCTCGCGTGTCCCCTTCTGTTGGAGTTATTGCTCTCGCGTGTCCCCTTCTGTTGGAGTTACTGCTCTCTCGTGTCCCCTTCTGTTGGAGTTACTGCTCTCGCGTGTCCCCTTCTGTTGGAGTTATTGCTCTCGCGTGTCCCCTTCTGTTGGAGTTATTGCTCTCGCGTGTCCCCTTCTGTTGGAGTTACTGCTCTCTCGTGTCCCCTTCTGTTGGAGTTACTGCTCTCGCGTGTCCCCTTCTGTTGGAGTTACTGCTCTCGCGTGTCCCCTTCTGTTGGAGTTACTGCTCTCGCGTGTCCCCTTCTGTTGGAGTTATTGCTCTCCCGTGTCCCCTTCTGTTGGAGTTACTGCTCTCCCGTGTCCCCTTCTGTTGGAGTTACTGCTCTCGCGTGTCCCCTTCTGTTGGAGTTACTGCTCTCCCGTGTCCCCTTCTGTTGGAGTTACTGCTCTCGCGTGTCCCCTTCTGTTGGAGTTACTGCTCTCCCGTGTCCCCTTCTGTTGGAGTTACTGCTCTCGCGTGTCCCCTTCTGTTGGAGTTACTGCTCTCCCGTGTCCCCTTCTGTTGGAGTTACTGCTCTCGCGTGTCCCCTTCTGTTGGAGTTATTGCTCTCGCGTGTCCCCTTCTGTTGGAGTTATTGCTCTCGCGTGTGGAAGGACTTGTAGACAGGAAAGTGAGATCACAAGTGAGCTGAGATCACAAGTGAGCTGAGATCACTAGTGGAAGGTTACCTGGAGGTTACCTGGAGGTTATTCCGGGGATCAACGCCCCCGCGGCCCGGTCCACGACCAGGCCTCCTTAGAGTTGATAAAGAGCAACATTCTGGCATAGTATCCCATTAATAATGTTGGAAATGATATAACGTACCGACAAGTTGATAATTATGACATTTATAATTGTTAAGTCTCTATCTTCGAAACGTTTTGCCTACTGCATAGGCGAAACGTTTCCAACAGTAAAACACATCTAACTGTTACACATGTCTTAATCATCACCATTAATATGATGCTATTCCTATTTGTAAAGTAAAAGGACACAAGTGCAACTAATGTGACATTAGTTGTGTCCTTTTACTTTACATATTGTCGGTAATTCTACCAACATTATTACTATTCCTATTTGTTGATTAACTGTTGATGGTTCCAGGGTTATTAGTCTTGTGGATATAAATACGTCAGTCGCCTGAGGTTGATATTTACAAAAGTACTCAATCTCAACAAGGAGGACAATGGGAGACGATACACTTCCAGTCAGACTAGGAGATGTCTCAAGAAATCGTAATGACACGATTGCAAACAAACCATACCACGGGTGGGGTTAGAACCCGCGGTCAGAGAGTCTCAAAACTCCAGCCCGTCGCGTTAGCCACTAGACCAGCTAGCCACAATATGATTCATCCAACTAGGTATATTTCTACACCATAGGAAGGTTAGCACAGGCACCTCTGTGACTACAAATGCAAGTTTTTACAGACGAATCTCCAGCTAGCATGGCCGTGACGAACTCTAGCTCAAGTCCCTTCACTGCCGTCAACATGACTCAAGAAATCGTAATGACACGATTGCAAACAAACCATACCCCGGCCGGGATTGAACCCGCGGTCATAGACTAGGAGATATTGGTGTTCACAAAGCATCAGATTGCACTCTTTGCTTTCCTGTCTTCAAGTGTGGCAAAGATTGAGCTTTAAGCAGTGATTCTCAATGAACGTCTTATGGACAGTGAGGTACGTGACCAAAAATTCGTTGACAGAGCCAGGCTCTGGGATAATCTATGGGACTCTGAAACCAGAACTACTATGCCCAGCAACTACGAACAGTCACACTGGAATGGTCCAGTAATGGTGTGTTGGGGAAGGAGAGAACTCACCTTCTGGTAGTGAGAGTTCATGATGGGAATTTCCTGTTGGCTATTCCCGACTTCTTAAGAACATAGGAACATAAGAAGGAACACTGCAACAGGTCTACTGACCCATGCGGAGCAGGTCCATGTCCCCCACCCCGGATTAGACCAATGACCCACCCAGTCTGGTCATCTCCACTCAAGGATGGAGCAGTGCACCAGACCCAGCAGCACAAGCTAGTCAGGTCTAACTCACACCCACCCACACCCACTCATGTATTTATCTAACCTATTTTTAAAACTACACAAAGTTTTAGCCTCAATAACTGTACTCGGGAGTTTGTTCCACTCATCCACAACTCTATTACCAAACCAGTGCTTTCCTATATCCTTTCTGAATCTGAATTTTTCCAACTTGAAACCATTGCTGCGAGTCCTGTCATGGCTGGAAATTTTCAGCACGCTATTTACATACCCTTTATTTATTCCTGTTTTTCATTTATACACCTCGATCATATCCCCCCTAATTCTACGCCTTTCGAGAGAGTGCAGTTTCAGGGCCTCAGTCTATCCTCATAGGGAAGATTTCTGATACATGGGATCATCTTTGTCATCCTCCTTTGGACGTTTTCCAGAGCATTTATATCCATTCTGTAATACGGTGACCAGAACTGAGCAGCATAGTCTAAATGAGGCCTAACCAAGGATATATAGAGTTGAAGAGCAACCTGAGGACTTCTATTATTTATACTTCTAGATATGAAGCCAAGAATTCTGTTAGCTTTATTGCGAACACTAATGCACTGTTGTCTTGGTTTTAGATTACTGCTAACCAGAACTCCTAAATCCTTTTCGCAATCAGTAGTATTAAGATCTACATTATTTAGTTTATATGTGGCATGGTTATTTAACTGTCCAACATTTAGAACTTTGGATTTGTAAATATTAAACTGCATCTGCCACTTCCCCGACCATTACGTCAGTCTATTCAAATCATCCTGGAGTGCTCTAATGTCCTCATTAGAATGAATTGGACGGCCTATTTTGATGTCATCAGCAAATTTGCTTATGTCGCTATTTATTCCCTCATCTATGTCGTTTATGTAAATTGTGAACAACAACGGGCCCAACACTGACCCCTGAGGAACACCGCTTGTGACGTGCCCCCATTCTGATTTCTCCCCATTTATGCAAACTCTCTGCTGTCTATTTGTCAACCATGCCTCTACCCAGGAAAAAATTTTTCCTATTCCGTGTGCCTTAAGTTTCCTCAATAGCCTCTGATGTGGAACTCTATCCAAAGCCTTACTGAAGTCCATATACATAATATCATATTCATTACCATGATCTACCTCCTCAAACACCTTAGTGAAAAAAGTTAGTAAATTCGTAAGACAGGAACGCCCCTTTGTAAAACCGTGTTGAGATTCATTAATCAATCTGTGCCTGTCAAGATGGCTACGAATTGCTTCGGCAATTATTGATTCCATAAATTTTCCCACTATGGAGGTAAGGCTTATTGGTCTATAGTTTGAAGCCAAGGACCTGTCACCTGCCTTGTAAATAGGTATTACATTTGTCAATTTCCACTTATCAGGCACAATGCCAGTTTGTAGTGATATGTTAAAAAGATTAGTCAAAGGTATGCTAAGTTCCTCTTTACATTCCTTTAACACCCTTGCAAACAGTTCTTCAGGGCCTGGGGATTTGTTAGGTTTTAGTTTCTCTATTTGTCTGAGGACCATGTCACTAGTTACAGCAATCGTACATAGTTTATCATCCTGTTCTACATAATCTATTATTTCAGGAATATCGCTAGTATTTTCCTGGGTGAAAACTGAGAGGAAGTAGGTATTTAGAATTTCACACATATCCTTATCACTGTCTGTGATCTGACCAGAGTTACTCTTAAGTGGGCCAATCTTGTCCCTAATCTTACTTCTGTATACCTGAAAGAACCCTTTTGGGTTAGTCTTTGAATCCCTTGCGAGCTTATCCTCATAATCCCTTTTTGCTTTTCTTATTCCTTTTTTTATTTCTCTCTTTAATTGAATATATTGATTTCTTAACTGCCCATCCCCTCTTTTGATAAGCCTATATATGCCTCTCTTTTGACCAATGAGATATTTTAGTCTATTGTTCATCTATTTGGAATCATTTTTGTTAGATCTAATTTCCCTACTCGGAATAAAAGTTGTCTGGGCAGCTAGAGCTATGCTCTGAAAAACGTTATATTGGCAACCAAGATCACCTACCTGACCCATAGTCAGGACATCCTAATTTAGCCCACCCAAGTAATTTTTCAGTCCCATGAAATCGACCAAGCGAAAATCTGGGACCCATAGACCACTCATAATGGTACTGTCCTTCGCCTTGTCACCCCCATCCTCGCCGAACACAGGTGCATCAGTAACAGTGAAACTCCCAATTCGGGTACCATGGTCTTTGGTAGGTAAGACACATGGGCAACAGTTAGGCAACTAATTCCGGAACGTTTCGCCTACACAGTAGGCTTCTTCACTCGAGTACAAAAGTAGGCAGGAGCAGTAGAGATGTGAAGATGTAATCAGTCCATCCTGCCTACTTTTGTATTCGACTGAAGAAGCCTACTGTGTACGCGAAACGTTTCGGAGTAAAGTTGCCTAACTGTTGCCCATGTGCCTTACCTAACAACCTGTCGATATTGTATACCAATTAAATATTTATCATGGTCTTTGCCGTACATCCAAAGGAAGGACTGCAGGGCATGAAGAAGCTAATATCAAGAGAAGCCTTGTGACAGCCTCATGCCCACCAATAAGGAAGCTATCTCAAATATGCTGATCCCATGGCAACCAAAAGCGTCCCGGTGGAATTACCCTGGAAGCCTGGACAGATGGCAAACAAGTGGTGTGGGACTGGACATATGAATACACGTTGGCTGATACCTTTCTCCAGTACACCAGAGTTAGGAGGGGCAGCTGTCAGCTTTATGGAGTCCCAGTAGCTTAGATAATATGGCAAAATGCCCCTTGTTATATGTTCGTTCCCATAGGCTGAGACTCTAGGCTCGTAGGGAAAGAGTGCATCCACGTTCCTTTAGGTGCTAGGCAAAAAACTCATCAGGGGAACTAAGGATCCCAGGGCAGCTAGTTTTCTGTTCTATTGGCTCAGTGCTGCAGCTCAGAAAGGTAAAGTTTGCTGTACCCTGGGTACGTGCCCCAGCTCTAAGGAGCTGGATGAGATTTTTGTACAATGTTTGTAAATATTTTGGTAGAATTACCGACAATGTGTGAACTAAAAGGACACAAGAGAAACTAATGTGACTTTTATTGTGGCCTGACAAAGCTCCAGGAGGGCGAAACGTTGCCACAATAAAATGTGACATAGTTGCACTTGTGTCCCTTTACTTTGCACAATAATATCTGACAAAGACGTAACAATATGTACTTGTTATGTATTCCTGTAACATTGTGTATTTGATATCTTGTACCATCAGTATATCTTTTAAGCGTCTCGAAATTTTCACAGGTAATGATCAAAGTAAGGGAGTTGGCTCTTATTAATGATCGAAATAAGGAAGTTGGCTCTTATTAATGATCGATATAAGGAAGTTGGCTCTTATTAATGATCGAAATAAGGAAGTTGGCTCTTATTAATGATCGAAATAAGGAAGTTGGCTCTTATTAATGATCGAAATAAGGGAGTTGGCTCTTATTAATGATCGATATAAGGAAGTTGGCTCTTATTAATGATCGAAATAAGGGAGTTGGCTCTTATTAATGATCGAAATAAGGGAGTTGGCTCTTACTAATGATCGAAATAAGGGAGTTGGATCTTATTAATGATCGAAATAAGGGAGTTGGATCTTTTTAATGATCGAAATAAGGGAATTGGCTCTTATTAATGATCGAAATAAGGGAATTGGCTCTTATTAATGATCGAAATAAGGGAGTTGGCTCTTATTAATGATCGAAATAAGGGAGTTGGCTCTTATTAATGATCGAAATAAGGGAATTGGCTCTTATTAATGATCGAAATAAGGGAGTTGGCTCTTATTAATGATCGAAATAAGGGAGTTGGCTCTTATTAATGATCGAAATAAGGGAATTGGCTCTTATTAAGACTTCCAATCACAAACAATGAAGATAAATAACAAGAACACAGACAACGACAGGTGCACAGACAATAACAAGAACACAGACAACGACAGGTGCACAGACAATAACAAGAACACAGACAACGACAGGTGCACAGACAATAACAAGAACACAGACAACGACAGGCGCACAGACAATAACAAGAACACAGACAACGACAGGTGCACAGACAATAACAAGAACACAGACAACGACAGGTGCACAGACAATAACAAGAACACAGACAACGACAGATGCACAGACAATAACAAGAACACAGACAACGACAGGTGCACAGACAATAACAAGAACACAGACAACGACAGGTGCACAGACAATAACAAGAACACAGACAACGACAGGTGCACAGACAATAACAAGAACACAGACAACGACAGGTGCATAGACAATAACAAGAACACAGACAACGACAGGTGCACAGACAATAACAAGAACACAGACAACGACAGGTGCACAGACAATAACAAGAACACAGACAACGACAGGTGCACAGACAATAACAAGAACACAGACAACGACAGGTGCACAGACAATAACAAGAACACAGACAACGACAGGTGCACAGACAATAACAAGAACACAGACAACGACAGGTGCACAGACAATAACAAGAACACAGACAACGACAGGTGCACAGACAATAACAAGAACACAGACAACGACAGGTGCACAGACAATAACAAGAACACAGACAACGACAGGTGCACAGACAATAACAAGAACACAGACAACGACAGGTGCATAGACAATAACAAGAACACAGACAACGACAGGTGCACAGACAATAACAAGAACACAGACAACGACAGGTGCACAGACAATAACAAGAACACAGACAACGACAGGTGCACAGACAATAACAAGAACACAGACAACGACAGGTGCACAGACAATAACAAGAACACAGACAACGACAGGTGCACAGACAATAACAAGAACACAGACAACGACAGGTGCACAGACAATAACAAGAACACAGACAACGACAGGTGCACAGACAATAACACGAACACAGACAACGACAGGTGCACAGACAATAACACGAACACAGACAACGACAGGTGCACAGACAATAACAAGAACACAGTCAAGAACAAATAAACAAAATAACTACGAGCAAGAGAAAATAAGACGTGAGCACTAGCAAGATGTAACAAACTTAAATGAGCCTCAAGAACATCTGGAAAGACGAATATAGCAGAGAGAGTCCAGAATCTGGAAAGACGAATAGAACAGTGAATCCAGAATCTGGAAAGACGAATATAGCAGAGAGAGTCCAGAATCTGGAAAGACGAATAGAACAGTGAATCCAGAATCTGGAAAGACGAATATAGCAGAGAGAGTCCAGAATCTGGAAAGACGAATAGAACAGTGAATCCAGAATCTGGAAAGACGAATATAGCAGAGAGAGTCCAGAATCTGGAAAGACGAATATAACAGTGAATCCAGAATATGGAAAGACGAATAGAACTGAGAGAGTCCAGAATCTGGAAAGACGAATAGAACAGAGAGAGTCCAGAATCTGGAAAGACGAATATAGCAGAGAGAGTCCAGAATCTGGAAAGACGAATAGAACAGTGAATCCAGAATATGGAAAGACGAATAGAACTGAGAGAGTCCAGAATCTGGAAAGACGAATAGAACAGAGAGAGTCCAGAATCTGGAAAGACGAATAGAACAGTGAATCCAGAATATGGAAAGACGAATAGAACTGAGAGAGTCCAGAATCTGGAAAGACGAATAGAACAGAGAGAGTCCAGAATCTGGAAAGACGAATAGAACAGTGAATCCAGAATATGGAAAGACGAATAGAACTGAGAGAGTCCAGAATCTGGAAAGACGAATAGAACTGAGAGAGTCCAGTATCTGGGAAGACGAACAGTACTGAGAGAGTCCAGTATCTGGAAAGACGAATAGAACTGAGAGAGTCCAGTATCTGGAAAGACGAATAGAACTGAGAGAGTCCAGTATCTGGGAAGTCGAATAGAATTGAGAGAGTCCAGTATCCGGGAAGACGAATAGAACTGAGAGAGTCCAGTATCTGGGAAGACGAATAGAATAGAGAGAGTCCAGTATTTGGAAAGACGAATAGAACAGAGAGAGTCCAGTATCTGGGAAGACGAATAGAACAAAGAGAGTCCAGTATCTGGGAAGACGAATAGAACAGAGAGAGTCCAGTATTTTGGAAGACGAATTGAACAGAGAGAGTCCAGTATCTGGGAAGACGAATAGAACAGAGAGAGTCCAGTATCTGGGAAGACGAATAGAACAGAGAGAGTACAGTATCTGGAAAGACGAATAGAACAGAGAAAGTCCAGAATCTGGAAAGACGAATAGAACAGAGAAAGTCCAGAATCTGGAAAGACGAATAGAACAGTAAGAGTCCAGTATCTGGAATCATGTACTTAAGGTTCCATGTTGATTTTTATCTGAGAGGAAACAAGGCTTCTGCAAGCCAGCTGCTACTTGACCAGATTATCACTTGACGAAGACCTTTGTCAGAAGAGATTACAGTGGACCCCCGGTTAACGATATTTTTTCATTCCAGAAGTATGTTCAGGTGCCAGTACTGACCGAATTTGTTCCCATAAGGAATATTGTGAAGTAGATTAGTCCATTTCAGACCCCCAAACATACACGTACAAACGCACTTACATAAATACACTTACATAATTGGTCGCATTGGGAGGTGATCGTTATGCGGGGGTCCACTGTATCTCGTTTCCTGATGAATATTTCTGTACCACTAACCACATCAATGGAAAAAAAAAATATTTGCACACACATCTATGAAATATCTTTACCTCCTTATAGATTCTGAGAAGAAACAGCAGTGAACGAAATTCGGGAAGATATCAGAGGCTGGAAACAGTGAAGCATCCGCTATCATCTTAATTTACCTGAGGGAACTAAACATATTCTTAACGTGCTTGTGTATTAAGGTTTGGTATGGCTTGGCTCGTTGCCTCGTACAGTAATAATTCACTTATTAATTTATACGAGAAAGACAAATACCTTCGTTGTTGAGGTATGCAAATGAGAGGCAGGTAAGAAGTGAAGTGAAGCTGTAGGCTGTGATCTATTGCACCTCTAAGAGGAGTTGAGAGGAAAGGACGGAGGGTGCGATGTCTGCTTCAGGTAACGTCTCTCTCTCTTGTTCTATGTAAATGGCGCAGTTTGTAAATAAATTACTCACGTTGTGTAACAGTCTTTCGTTGTGACAAGTGTTCGCTCGGTGTAGAGCATTATTAAGTCTTGGTAGGACTCTATATAGAGCGAAACGTTGTCTCAATAAAGTTGGCTCTGGAACGTTTTTTGTATAACCGGCAATGTATTGTATTTGTCCCATGTCGCTAGCAGGAGCCAGTGAAGGCTTATTCATCATTCAAATATTAGTATAGTCTTCATAATCATTAGTAACATGATTCTCAGACAAATAGAAATAATAATAATAATAATAATAATAATAATAATAATAATAATAATAATAATAATAATAATAATAATAATAATAATAATAGTAATTTGACGTAATCGGTCCCTCAGCCTCGAGGCGATGTGTTCAGTCCCTCAATTTTAGGGACTGAACACACTGGGTCGAGGCTGAGGGACTGATTACCTCAAACTCCTTCTCTTTAACAATTCATCCCAACACCGGACTGAAGAAACCATTTATTTTCGAAATATTTCCACGATAAAGAAGCCCAAGTGTTGCACATGTGTCTAAATCACCAACTTGTCGGTTCTCTGAACCTTTTATCTACAGAGAATAAGCCAATCACATCACCAGGTTCGAATGAACCTTTCCAGGTAAGTTTTGAGGAATACAAACAGGACTGACGGAATCGTAATGACGCGATTCCAAACAAACCAAATCAAGGGTGGGGTTAGAACCTGGGTTCTAACCCCACCCTTTGGTATGGTTTATACAAAGAGGAATTTGGTAAATTCTTAAGTACTCTCTGAAATAAATTCTCAAAGGACATAATCCCGGAGATGAGAGAGGTGACTAATGCAGTACCTATTTACAAATCAGGATAAAGTCCTTAGCATCTAATTAATCATCAATCAAAATATGATCAATAGTGAAAAAAACTATACCATGTGAGGGGATAGAACCCGCGATCAGAGAGTTCTGTCCCCACCGCGGGTTCTATCCCCACCCCTACTATGGTTTGTTTGCAATCATGTTATTGCGATTTTATGAGTCATGATCAATACTGAGAAAAAATGACATTAATAACTGAAGATATAATATGATAGTTAGAACACTGTTCCATAAAGGGTCTTTCTGGCCTGACCAGTTTACTGACCTTTCACACTAAGGTACCAATGGACTATGGTAAAAATATAGCGTTACATGGGCTTCATTAAGCGTCTATGGAAACATTCACCTCAAGACTAGTTGTTAGAAATACCGACAATGTTGTGTAAAAAGACACACGTGCAAATAATGTGACTTTTTAATGTGGCAACGTTTCGCTCTCCAGGAGCTTTGTCAAGCCATTAGGCTTGGCGAAGCTCCTGGAGAGCGAAACGTTGGCTAAATAAAATCCCTTATTAGTCGCACTCGTGTCCTTTTACCTAACACAAAACTAGTAAATAATGTAACTACAGACAGTACTGGAAAAAAAAATTTGAAATATAGAACAGAGATTGCATAAATTAAAAAAATCAGAACTGAGACCCTTAACAAGTGGCTTTCCAAGTGGGTTAGTACGGGGCCCTTTACTGTGAACCTACGTGACTCACGAAATCGTAATGACACGATTGCAAACAGACCATGGTACGGAGGGCGACTGAACTCGCGGCAAGTGGGTCGTAAAACTAATTTGAAGAATGTTATTGTAGCCAGCTGGCCCAGTGGTTAACGCACTGGCCTGGAGTTTTACGACTCGCTTTCAGCGAGTTCAATCCCCACCCGTACCGTGGTTTATTTCCTTCAACAATAATAGACGAGGTAATAGCGACGTAAACAGTTTTGCTTATGACACAAAATTAGTCAGCTAAATAATTTCTGAGGACACCTGGGATCTACAGAACAATCCGGATAAGTTGATGTTATGGTCTAGTAAGTGGTAGATGCAATATGTGGGGAAAGAAGATAATCACGTCACATGTAAACTATATAACGATGACACATGTGCAACACTTGGGTATCTTGCCTAACCCTTGGGCACGACCTTGGGCACGACCTACTTCCACATTGGACAAATGTGACACCACCTATGACTGCTGTACCTCTCCTGCCTGCAGTATATAAGCTACTTCTTCGCACATATGCTGTATTCTTTTCAAGACTGATGGATGGACTGACCACATCGACTCGAGGCTGTGGGACTGATTACCTCAAACTCCTCCTGTTCTTCACCATTCTCCTTTGTATAGACTGATGAAACCACTGTGTGGCGAAACGGTTGTCTGAACCATTCATCTACAAACTATTAAATATAGATATCTAAATCAAGTCAAATATTTACCCACCTCCTTCCACACACTCAGACTACCGAGTTCAGGACTGGTAAGCAAGTGGTCGCTTCTCACATGGTCCGCAGTAGGACCGACCCACTAAACGGGTTACATTATGGCAAAGACCAGTGTCAGATTTTTCAGTACCAATAACTTAGCAAGCAACATATCACTTACTGTGATTAAGTCAGATTTGCGTCACAAAGGTACTTAGCCATACTAAGGAGCCACAAGACAAGGTAAGAGAGTAAATTTTGATTGGTTTATTCACGAAATCAAGAAAACTAAGTTGACGGTGGCGCAACATAGAGGTAAATCTTCCCATCAGGTGGATTTTGGTTTTTCAAGTTGCCTGAGAAAGTGTTTGCTTGCAGCAACTGGCTAAACAGTTTTGACTTCATGGTAGTATTAGGGCAGGAAAAAAATTCACAGCCAGAAGACGTTTACTTTCGTTCAACAACACAGTACATAAATTTTCTTCCCACTGTTTACCAAGTGGGAATAAAACTATATTTGTCATATTCTGTCACACTGGATAAGTTTCTTATATTAGATTTTATTGTGACCACGAACGAGTGGTAATAAATCAATAACAACATTGTGACTGGCCGAGGATTCGAACCCATATCGGTTGAATCCTCGTCGAACCCATGTCGTTCGAATCCTCCGGCAGTCGCAGTGTTGTTATTGATATTAGATATATGTGAACTTATCAACTTAACCCTAGGTGATTTCAGTAAGGCCTTGAGGATAATGACTGCTATGTTGGTATGTCCCTTATTACTTTGATAGTAAGGTTCTCACTGCATGTCCTAGTGTGCGGTAGCTTTTTACTTAATGGCCTTATCTGTCTAGGGGTAATACTTACATCATGGCTGATCATCCTCAGTGTCTCTGATATCCTTTCACCAGCCCTCTTCACAGGTTATGTAAACTGCTACTATAAAAATATAACTGTATTCTAAATAGATATGTACAGAAGATACAATTACAGCCTCACATATTCAAAACAAAAATCTACACACTCCATAGCTGTTCTCCCACAGGGTGCATCTCAGCAACTTTGTCCTTCTCTCTTCATGACTAATCTCTGGGCAAACCAGTGTTTTGACACACTTTAGTCACCCTGGGTATAGTGGCCACAACCTAAGTTATAAAAACTCACCCCTGGAACACATATAATGCCTCCCAAAAAAGAAGAAGGACCCAGAGATCCTGTCAGCTTGGAGTCCAACAACAGAGAGAGAGAGAGAGAGAGGGAGGGAGGAGCCTAGCTAAGCTCCTCCCACACCAACAAAAGACTGTTGCCAAGCACAATTCTCCAGTTACAACAATTCTACCACACCTTAATTTTACTGTTACAAAAAGAATTACAACTTTATAAACTACTTATTTAAATTGTGTGTTTGTGTGTCTATAGTATAACCTATTATATTGAGAAAATAGTCTTGACCCAGCTGCCTCTCAGTCATAAGGGTGATCTGCCCTTATGACATTTAGAGCTGAGTCCTCATCAATTCAGTATAATTAGGTATTCCAGAGTAACTGTTACTTATAAATACATGTTGGGTCCCATAGCCCCATAACAATGACAAAACATTTCATTCAGTAGCTTACTGATAATACTGTAATACGGAAACTTCGGTCCTCTTGGAAGAACAATATATATATATATATATATATATATATATATATATATATATATATATAAACACTGATCTCTGGCTGAAGGAGACTCGAACCTACGAACCTTGGAACAAGGTACGCAGTGCTTTACCAATCTACCCACACTGGACCAATACCTTGCAGTCCAGCTTGCGCTAGCTGGACTCCAAGTGTGGGTAGATTGGTAAAGTACTGCGTACCTTGTTCCAAGGTTCGTAGGTTCGAGTCTCCTTCAGCCAGAGATCAGTGTTTGTGTATATTTCGCCTGCTCTTTCGAATTCCTTGCATATATATATATATATATATATATATATATATATATATATATATATATATATATATATATATATATATATATATATATATATATATATATATATATATATATATATATATATATATATGCAATAAGATCACAGTAAACAGGTGATTTCAGAATATGTAAAACAACCACTGTGAAAGACTAGAGAAATTCCAAGCGCTTTCGTGACTACTCACATTATCAAGGAACCTTGATAATGTGAGTAGTCACGAAAGCGCTTGGAATTTCTCTAGTCATTCACAGTGGTTGTTTTGCATTTATATGTATATATATATATATATATATATGTATATATATATATATATATGTATATATGTATATATATATATATATATATATATATGTATATATATATATATGTATATATATATATGTATATATATATATGTATATATGTATATATATATATATGTATATATATATATATGTTCTCCATGGGGAAGTGGAACAGAATTCTTCCTCCGTAAGCCATGCGTGTTGTAAGAGGCGACTAAAATGCCGGGAGCAAGGGGCTAGTAACCTCTTCTCCTGTATATATTACTAAATGTAAAAGGAGAAACTTTCGTTTTTCCTTTTGGGCCACCCTGCCTCGGTGGGATACGGCCGGTGTGTTGAAAGAAAAGATATATATATATGTGTGTGTGTGTGTGTGTGTGTGCATACATGTATATATATAAACAGTTTTCTCTACTAGGCTTGTATATGTTAGCGGTGAGAGAATAAACAAGTCTTCAGGTCAGTCGACTAACACTGATGACTTAAGTGTTCAGAGTGTAATATCGGTATATAGGATCATTACCGGGCACTAGGGAGAGCTTCAGCTATAACCATGTCCGCCATGCTGGGCTCATTTACAATCCAATCTATATAAATTAAAGTCTGAATATAAACTGAAGGTGTACTCCACCCAACTGAGCATTAATTTAGATAGAAAGGATAAATTATCTTATGTGTGGCATCCCGAGGTACGGATGATTCTCCGAGCATTGTGACGTCCTTGTACAGTAAGAGAAACTATAGGATTGTGGAGTCCATTGTAAGAAGCGCCAAACCCTTGTGGGTTATTTAATGTATGTCGTTGTGATGAGTTACATTAACCTCTGGTTTAGAAAGACACGTAAGCAAACACTATAACATATTTATTAGAAAACGTTTCGGTCCTGGGACCTTGATCACTTCTAACATACAGAGGTAGAAAGACATTATATATATAGGCGGAGAGTGAGATGTGACGCACGTGACCTGAGGAATGTCATAAGAACATAGGAATGGAAGAACACTGCAGAAGGCCCACCGGCCCATGCGAGGCAGGTCCTTATCAAAACAACCTCTACCTATGATGAGGATGGGTAGACGATGAAATCATGTGACTCCTGTGTTGTTGGGTTGGTGCTGCTTAAGTATCATGTATGCCAATGTTTTTGAAATTTTGTAGTTTCCAGTGTTGCGTTCTATAGTGTCGATGACGGCGATTAGTGAGGCTTCTAGGCACCGTCGGCGTCTGAGGTCTGGTTCGGTGAGAACGAGTTGTGCCTCATTCCAGTTCATCAAATGCCCCGTGGAGTCTCTGTGGAGGACACAGGCGTACCTTACATCGTCTCTGTTAGAGGCATTTCGATGCTCATTCAGGCGGACTGCAAGATTTCTGCCTGTCTCGCCTACATATTTCTTGGGACAGAACCCACAGGGGATAGCGTAGATGCCTGCTGTAGAAGTTAGAGGTGTGGGGCTGAGTTTCGTAGTGAGGTCTTTGATAGATGATGTGTTTATGGTGGAAACGTTGATGTTACTCATAGCAAGTGCCCTGCGAGTATTCGTGGCAACATCACCACATGGGAGTACTATGAACTGTTTAGGGGGCTGTTCCATGGGCGGTTTGTTGAGGATAGCTTGTGCCTTGAGTCTGCAATCTCGGATGAAGAAAGATGGGAACTGAAGACGTGTAAAGGCTTGTGTTATGTAAGTGCATTCTTCTTCTAGAAAACAAGGGCTGGAGATGCGAAGAGCTCTCAAGAAGAAGCCAATGTGGACTCCTCTCTTAATGCGGGTGTCTTGGTGTGAATAAAAGTGTATAAGATCGTCCTTGTTGGTAGGTTTTCTATACACTTTGAAGAGAAGTTTGTCACTGTCAGGAGATCTGCACAGTAGAACGTCGAGGAAAGGAAGTTTGCCATCATTTTCGAGTTCAAGTGTAAACTTTATTGATGGTTCAACTGCATTGATCTTGTTAGGTAAGACACATATGCAACAGTTAGACAACTTTATTCCGTAAAGTAAAAGGACACAAGTGCAACTAATGTGACATTTATTGTAGCAACGTTTCGCTCTCCAGGAGCTTTATCAAGCCCTTACGTAATGGCTTGATAAAGCTCCTGGAGAGCGAAACGTTGCTACAATAAATGTCACATTAGTTGCACTTGTGTCCTTTTACTTTACATATTGTCGGTAATTCTACCAACTTTATTACAACTTTATTCCGAAACGTTTCGCCTACACAGTAGGCTTCTTCAGTCGAATACAGAAAGTAGGCAGGAACAGTAGATGAGAGTAAGACACATGTGCAACATCTGGGTATCTTTATTGTAGACGTTTCGCCATCCAGTGGCTTTATCAATACAAATTCTAGGACATAACTTGAAGACAGTAGAACTATGTACAGAAGATGAGGTAATCAGTCCCTCAAACTAGGAGTAGGTGCGAACAGCACCATAGTCGTGGAGATTCAGAATCTCCACGACTATGGTGCTGTTCGCACCTACTCCTAGTTTGAGGGACTGATTACCTCATCTTCTGTACATAGTTCTACTGTCTTCAAGTTATGTCCTAGAATTTGTATTGATAAAGCCACTGGATGGCGAAACGTCTACAATAAAGATACCCAGATGTTGCACATGTGTCTTACTCTCATCTTGTCGGTATTATATACCATTTCGTACACAGGAACAGTAGAGATGTGAAGACGATGTAATCAGTCCATCACCCTTGAAGTCGTAGAATTTGAGGTTGTCAGTCCCTCGGCCTGGAGAAGTTCAGTTCCATAGTCAGGAACTATCTGAAGATCAAGCGACAGTGCGGAGACTTAAATACTGTCGGAAGGAGAGGTGCAGAGTAGTAGTATTAGTAGTAGTAGTAGTAGTAGTAGTGAGAATGTAACCACTGAGAAGTCATGTCCCTCTCAGATCCAACACTTCTCACTTGAAAAGCTTGTCCAAGGTGTTTTCTGTACCAAGATGCCATGTGCTTACTCACTTACTCACTTCGCTTACTCACTTCGCAACAGACACAATTTTCTTCGTGATTGCATTCAAGAAATGGTCTTACCAAGATCTACTCCTCCTCAAATTGCCAACATCAAACCACCTTTCTCCGCTACAGCTCGGACCTACCTTGAAGAGTGTGCAGATGACTTAAACAATGCTACAAAGGAAGCTTTCCTCCAAGCCAGAACACTAGGCACAACACTCCGGGGCAACATGAACAGACGCACCGCCGAAATCATTCGCAGCAGAGTTACCACAGCGAATGTTCAACAGAAGATCAGACTTACTAGGAAACTACAAACACTCTGCGATAATAGTAATTGGAAAAGTTTAGGAAGACCTGAAATTATTCAAAATCTTTCATCTCGTCCACTGTCAACCACAGAAACTGAAGCCCTCAGCTTAGGCCTCAAATTCGCAACAGGAATTACGAAACCAAAACAAGACCTCAATTTCATCGCCAAAAACTACAGACACAATGACTCCGACTTCCAAAAAGGCTATCTTCAAGGCATCATCTCAGCAGCCATCTCGACACGCAGCTCCCCAGTCATACCTCGACGTTACATCAATGCACTCAAAGGTTTAGCAGAAGACACGACCATCAGGGTCACCACCGCTGATAAAGGAGGTGGTGTTGTTATCATGAACACTGACGATTACAGGAACAAAATGCTCAATCTACTTAATGACCCAGATACCTACAAACCTCTCACAACTAACCAAGTGGACAACCTTACTAAAACTTTTCTTCAAAGGACTCGCCGCATTCTGAGGGGCTCAGAACAAGGGAAGAAACTTCTGCACACCATGCCCAGCAACCCCAGACCTGCCAGAATGTACGGCCTGCCAAAGACTCACAAGCCTGGTATCCCACTGAGGCCCATATCCTCGGGAATAGGCAGTGCTCCCCACCAGCTCTCAGGAATTCTCGCCAAACACCTCTCTAAACTCTTGGGCACTATCAGTCCAGCACATCTCAAACACTCAGGTGATCTTCTCAATCGCATTCGCAACATCAACATCAGGAACAAGAAACTTTCCAGCCTTGACGTGACTTCCCTATTCACCAAAGTACCTACTACACAAGCCATCGATCTCTTGCGCAGGAAAATTGACGATTCACTTGATCTTCCCATTCCAGCCAGCGACTTCATCGACCTTGTTGAACTATGTGTTGGCTTTACGTGTTTCTCTTTCGAAAATCACCTCTTTCAGCAGACTTTTGGACTACCCATGGGCTCGCCACTCAGTGCAGTCCTGGCGAACCTATACATGGAACATCTAGAAGCCGAACGTTTCTCCACCATTATTCCTTCGTCTGTCACCTGGCTCCGTTATGTTGACGACATTCTCCTCATAACTCCTAAACGCTTCAACGTTCAAGCTCTCCAAGACAAGCTCAACCAGGTCGAGCCTTCAATCCAGTTCACACTTGAAGAAGAAGTCGACAACACTCTTCCTTTCCTTGATGTCCTGCTCTGCAAAGCTGACCACGAACTTCGTTTTAAAGTCTATCGAAAACCCACCAACCAAAACGATCTTCTCCACTTCTACTCTCACCACGACACCAAAACCAAACGTGGTGTAATTATAGGCTTCTTCCTGCGTGCACTCAGAATCTGCAGCAACGAGTTCCTTGAGGAAGAATGCACTATAATTGAACAAATATTTTCTAAACTCCACTATCCTCGTCACTTCATCAGAGACTGCAGACGGCGAGCATTAAACATCTTCAACACACCCAGAGAAGACACTGCCGAGAAGAGATACATAGTCCTTCCCACCAACTCCATTGCCAAACATGTTTCCAACATCTTTGCCAAAACATCATTCCAAGTATCTACCTCCACAACCACGACCATCAAGGACATCACCAGTAGTAGGCAGGACAAGCCTCCATCCTTGGCAGGGGTATACATAATCCCTTGTAATGACTGCAACAAGTTATACGTGGGCGAAACATCAAGGGACCTCCAAACACGTATTTCAGAACATCAATACGCAAGCAGGTCTGACGACACAAGGAATGCCTGCGTACAACACCGTAATTTACACAACCACTTGATAAACTACAGAAACTCAAGACTTATCGCCACAGAAGACAACACTCAATACCGAAGAATCCTGGAATCATCACTTATTTCTATATCCGACAACTTCAACCAGAATAGTGGCTTCTATAACATAGCTGAACCACTTGCCAAGAAACTTCTTCATCGCTATCCCACATAAGAACACTGTAGAAGGTCTGCTCACAAACTTATCCAATCTCCTTTCCAAGCTACCCAAGTTTTTAGACTCTATAACCCCACTCGGTACATCATCAAATGCAGCATTCTTCACCTGACCTCAGCCGGACTATAAATACTCGCGTTCCTTCCACCCCAGGTAGTTCTGTTTGTGACTTGAAAAAGCCCACTGTGTGGGCGAAACGTAGTCAATAAAGGATCACATTATACTGCATTTGTGTTTATATTGCCATGCAACAGTTAGACAACTTTATTCCGAAACGTTTCGCCTACACAGTAGGCTTCTTCAGTCGAATACAGAAAGTAGGCAGGAACAGTAGAGATGTGAAGACGATGTAATCAGTCCATCACCCTTGAAGTCGTAGAATTTGAGGTTGTCAGTCCCTCGGCCTGGAGAAGTTCAGTTCCATAGTCAGGAACTATCTGAAGATCAAGCGACAGTGCGGAGACTTAAATACTGTCGGAAGGAGAGGTGCAGAGTAGTAGTATTAGTAGTAGTAGTAGTAGTAGTGAGAATGTAACCACTGAGAAGTCATGTCCCTCTCAGATCCAACACTTCTCACTTGAAAAGCTTGTCCAAGGTGTTTTCTGTACCAAGATGCCATGTGCTGCAGTGTCTGACAAGATGAACATCAAAATGGTATACAATACCGACAGGTTGTTAGGTAAGACACATATGCAACAGTTAGACAACTTTATTCCGAAACGTTTCGCCTACACAGTAGGCTTCTTCAGTCGAATACAGAAAGTAGGCAGGAACAGTAAAGATGTGAAGACGATGTAATCAGTCCATCAGTTGCATATGTGTCTTACCTAACAACCTGTCGGTATTGTATACCATTTTGATGTGCATTGATCTTGTTGAGAAGGGCCTGGATATTGAGACGTCTCGGGTAGAAAACCAATACATCATCAACGTATCTTGTTAGGTAAGACACATGCAACAGTTAGGTATCTTTATTATGAAACGTTTCGCCTACACAGTAGGCTTCTTCAGTCGAGTACAGAAAAGTTGATAGAAGCAGAAGATACTTGAAGACGACGTAATCAGTCCATCACCCTTAAAGTTTTGAGGTGGTCAGTCCCTCAGTCTGGAGAAGAGCATTGTTCCATAGTCTGAAACATATTGTTTCATACTATGGAACAATGCTCTTCTCCAGACTGAGAGACTGACCACCTCAAAACTTTAAGGGTGATGGACTGATTACATCGTCTTCAAGTATCTTCTGCTTCTATCAACTTTTCTGTACTCGACTGAAGAAGCCTACTGTGTAGGCGAAACGTTTCATAATAAAGATACCTAACTGTTGAGATTAAGACACATGTGCAACATCTGGGTATCTTTATTGTAGACGTTTCGCCATCCAGTGGCTTTATCAATACAAATTCTAGGACATAACTTGAAGACAGTAGAACTATGTACAGAAGATGAGGTAATCAGTCCCTCAACCTAGGAGTAGGTGCGAAGAGCACCATAGTCGTGGAGATTCTGAAGCAGAAGAAAGGATCCTGGCGCTTATATAGTAACGTCAGGTGTAGCAGACGAGGGCATATTCACTGGTAGGCGGGATTCCCCAGTGGAAGTAGGTCCTTCCCAAAGAGATGGGTTAGTTGTAGTAGTAGTTGTCGTAGTCGTGAAGGTTATGTACATGTCCTCAGAACTGTTGCATATGTGTCTTACCTAACAACCTGTCGGTATTTTATACCATTTTAATGTTCCATCATCGTATCTTAGCCAGGTAACGGTGTTGGGAATGAGGGTGCTGAATTTCTCTGTCTCCAGGTTTTCCATGAAGAGGTTGGCAAGCACAGCGCTGAGCGGGCTGCCCATTGCTATCCCAAAACACTGTTTGTAACAGTTGTCCTGATACTTGAAGAAGTTGAAATTAACACAAAGTTTTCTAATAAATATGTTATAGTGTTTGCTTACGTGTCTTTCTAAACCAACTTGTCGGTATTTATTACCAAGGTTTATACCACATTAACCTCTCCTCATATAACTGCGTGTGCTCACCTATTTGCGGTTGCAGGGGGTAGATTCATAGCTTCTGGTCAGCTGTGCCATGAGTACCTTTTACCCAGCTTCTCAAAAGGCCTGTTCTTGTCTACCCTTCTCATTTCTTCTGAGTATTTTGTATGTTATGTTTCCCGGGTTCTTTGATCCACTGGAGTGTATTCCTTGTTATTCTTAACAGTATATAAAGTTTTTGCATCAGACGCTTGCATGGGACACCTTTTCCAGTCCCATGTACCAGAAATCTTCCCTATGAGGATAGACTGTTTGTGTATATATGTTGATAGAATAACCGATAATATGTAAAGTAAAAGGACACAAGTGCAACTAATGTGACATTTTATTGTGGCAACGTTTCGCTCTCCAGGAGCTCCACAACTACGATGCTCTTCACGCCAACTCCAAGACTGAGGGAATGATTACCTCGTCTTTTGTACATAGTTCTACTGCCTTCCAGTTATGTCCTGGAATCTGTATTGATAAAGCCACTGGATGGCGAAACGTCTACAATAAAGATACCCAGATGTTACACATATGTCTTAACTTTCATCTTGTCGGTATTATATACCTTGCTTACACATCTGACCTACTTTTGCTACCGTGAATATCTTCTCTGAATTGCTGCCAGTTTTCACAGCATTGGAAAGTTATGCTGCATGCTGCACTAGCCTTATTTAAGAACATAAGAAGGAACGCTAACAGGCCTATTGGCCCATGCGAGGCAGGTCCAAGTCTCCTACCGGCTTAAGTCAATACCCTAACTTACTTAGGTCAGGTCACATTCACTTAAGGAGCACGGCATCTGACCTACTAGCACAAGCTAGTCAGGTTCAACTCCCACCCACACCCAACTTGCATTGATATATAGGAGGCAGGATTTGAGATACAGGAATACCTTCCTCTTATCGCATATAGACGGAAAATCATATAGTATCTAGGCACCTAGACGAGCAGGGCGCCAGACCCAGCATCTGTGATTAATGGTAGTGAATAACTCCATTTAAGCGTAAAGACAAATCCCAAGTCATTTCAGTGACTCTTATCCTGACCTCTCTCCTATGAGTGACCTTAGCAGTGACTCCTGTCCTGACCTCTCTCCTAGGAGTGAAATTATCAGTGGCTCCTATCTTGACCTTTCTACTAGGAGTGAAATTAGCAGTGACTCTCATCCTGACCTCTCTCCTAGGAGTGACCTTAGCAGTGACTCCTGTCCTGACCTCTCTCCTAGGAGAGACCTTAGCAGTGACTCCTGTCCTGACCTCTCCCCTAGGAGTGACCTTAACATTGACTCCCATCCTGACCTCTCTCCTAGGAGTGACCTACAGTGACTCCCTGACCTCTCTCCTAGGAGTGACCTTAGCAGTGACTCCCATCCTGACCTCTCTCCTAAGAGTGACCTACAGTGACTCCCATCCTGACGTCTCTTCTATGAGTGACCTACAGTGACTCCCATCCTGATAAATTAGACACATGTGCAACTCTTGGGTATCTTTATTGAGGAAACGTTTCGCCACACAGTGGCTTCATCAGTCCATACAAAGGAGAATCTTGAAGAACAGGAGGAGAATGAGGTAATCAGTCCCTCAACCTTGAGTCGATGTGGTCAGTCCATCAATCTTGAATAGAATACGGCATACGTGCGGAGAAGGAGCTTATAAACCGTTGAAAGGAGAGGTGCAGCAGTCATAGGTGGTGTCACATTTGTTCAATGTGACATGTTGATAAATTAGACACCAATGTGTCTAATTTATCAAACGTGTCGGTTCTCTGAACCATTCATCTACAAACCTGTCAGACACTGCAACTTCTTGGGATCTTAATACTAGGGAATTCTTCGCTTGCCTAATTCTTGGGCACGACCTACTTCCACATTGAACAAATGTGACACCACCTATGACTGCTGCACCTCTCCTATCAACGGTTTATGAGCTCCTTCTCCGCACGTATGCCGTATTCTATTCAAGATTGATGGACTGACCACATCGACTCAAGGTTGAGGGACTGATTACCTCATTCTCCTGTGTGTGTGATGAATGGTTGGAAAAACCGACAAGTTGAAGATTGAGACACTTATGCAGCATATGGGAATCTTTATTCAGGAAACGTTTCGCCACACAGTGGCTTCATCAGTCCAATACAAAGAGGAAGGCGTAAGGAGAGGAGGAGTATGAGGTAATCAGTCCCTCAACCTGGAGTCGATGTGTTCAGTCCATCAATCTTGTAGAATGTACAGCATAGGGCCGTAGACGTGGCTTATATACTGTAGTGAGGTGAGGTGAAGCAGGTGGAGGCGGGGTCATAGTGGTACCATCCACTAGTCGAAGTAGTCAGGTGAGGTGAAGCAGGCGGAGGCGGGGTCATAGTGGTACCATCCACTAGTCGAAGTAGTCAGGTGAGGTGAAGCAGGTGGAGGCGGGGTCATAGTGGTACCATCCACTAGTCGAAGTATTCAGGTGAGGTGAAGCAGGCGGAGGCGGGGTCATAGTGGTACCATCCACTAGTCGAAGTAGTCAGGTGAGGTGAAGCAGGTGGAGGCGGGGTCATAGTGGTACCATCCACTAGTCGAAGTAGTCAGGTGAGGTGAAGCAGGCGGAGGCGGGGTCATAGTGGTACCATCCACTAGTCGAAGTAGTGAGGTGAGGTGAAGCAGGCGGAGGCGGGGTCATAGTGGTACCATCCACTAGTCGAAGTAGTGAGGTGAGGTGAAGCAGGCGGAGGCGGGGTCATAGTGGTACCATCCACTAGTCGAAGTAGTCAGGTGAGGTGAAGCAGGCGGAGGCGGGGTCATAGTGGTACCATCCACTAGTCGAAGTAGTCAGGTGAGGTGAAGCAGGCGGAGGCGGGGTCATAGTGGTACCATCCACTAGTCGAAGTAGTCAGGTGAGGTGAAGCAGGCGGAGGCGGGGTCACAGTGGTACCATCCACTAGTCGAAGTAGTCAGGTGAGGTGAAGCAGATGGAGGCGGGGTCACAGTGGTACCATCCACTAGTCGAAGTAGTCAGGTGAGGTGAAGCAGGCGGAGGCGGGGTCACAGTGGTACCATCCACTAGTCGAAGTAGTCAGGTGAGGTGAAGCAGATGGAGGCGGGGTCACAGTGGTACCATCCACTAGTCAAAGTAGTCAGGTGAGGTGAAGCAGGCGGAGGCGGGGTCACAGTGGTACCATCCACTAGTCGAAGTAGTGAGGTGAGGTGAAGCAGGCGGAGGCGGGGTCATAGTGGTACCATCCACTAGTCGAAGTAGTCAGGTGAGGTGAAGCAGGAGGAGGCGGGGTCATAGTGGTACCATCCACTAGTCGAAGTAGTCAGGTGAGGTGAAGCAGGCGGAGGCGGGGTCATAGTGGTACCATCCACTAGTCGAAGTAGTCAGGTGAGGTGAAGCAGGAGGAGGCGGGGTCATAGTGGTACCATCCACTAGTCGAAGTAGTCAGGTGAGGTGAAGCAGGCGGAGGCGGTGTCATAGTGGTACCATCCACTAGTCGAAGTAGTCAGGTGAGGTGAAGCAGGTGGAGGCGGGGTCATAGTGGTACCATCCACTAGTCGAAGTAGTCAGGTGAGGTGAAGCAGGCGGAGGCGGGGTCATAGTGGTACCATCCACTAGTCGAAGTAGTCAGGTGAGGTGAAGCAGGCGGAGGCGGGGTCATAGTGGTACCATCCACTAGTCGAAGTAGTCAGGTGAGGTGAAGCAGGCGGAGGCGGGGTCATTGTGGTACCATCCACTAGTCGAAGTAGTCAGGTGAGGTGAAGCAGATGGAGGCGGGGTCATAGTGGTACCATCCACTAGTCGAAGTAGTCAGGTGAGGTGAAGCAGGCGGAGGCGGGGTCATAGTGGTACCATCCACTAGTCGAAGTAGTCAGGTGAGGTGAAGCAGGCGGAGGCGGGGTCATAGTGGTACCATCCACTAGTCGAAGTAGGTCTTCGTCCAAAGGTTGAACAAGTGTTGAAGAATTCTTTGTAACAAGATCCCATGATGCTGCAGTGTCTGACAGTTGTGATGAATTCTTCGCTTGCCTAACCCTTGGGCACGACCTACTTCCACATTGGGCAAATGTGACACCACCTATGACTGCTGCACCTCTCCTGCCATACGGTTTATAAGCTCCTTCTCCGCACGTATGCCGTATTCTATTCAAGATTGATGGACTGACCACATCGACTCAAGGTTGAGGGACTGATTACATCATTCTCCTCCTGTTCTTCAAGATTCTCCTTTGTATGGACTGATGAAGCCACTGTGTGGCGAAACGTTTCCTCAGTAAAGATACCCAAGAGTTGCACATGTGTCTAATTTATCCACATGTCGGTTCTCTGAACCATTCATCTACAAACCTGTCAGACACTGCAACTTCTTGGGATCTTAATACTTGGGAATTCTTCAGTTGCCTAATTCTTGGGCACGACCTACTTCCGCACTGAACAAACGTGACACCACCTATGACTGCTGCACCTCTCCTACAAACGGTTTATAAGCTCCTTCTCCGCATGTATGCCGTATTCTATTCAAGATTGATGGACTGACCACATCGACTCAAGGTTGAGGGACTGATTACCTCATTCTCCTCCTGTTCTTCAAGATTCTTCTCTGTATGGACTGATGAAGCCACTGTGTGGCGAAACGTTTCCTCAATAAAGATACCCAAGAGTTGCACATGTGTCTAATTTATCAGTAGGATGGTAGACAGCATCCACCCAGGGAGGTACTACTGTCCTGTTGTAGTAGGTTGGTAGACAACAACCACCCAGGGAGGTACTACTGTCCTGTGGTAGTAGGTTGGTAGACAGCAACCACCCAGTTAGGTACTACTGTCCTGTGGAAGTAGGTTGGTAGACAACAACCACCCAGGGAGGTACTACCGTCCTGTGGTAGTAGGTTGGTAGACAACAACCACCCAGGGTGGTACTACCGTCCTGTGGTAGTAGGTTGGTAGACAACAACCAGACAGGGAGGTACTACCGTCCTGTGGTAGTAGGTTGGTAGACAACAACCAACCAGGGAGGTACTACCATCCTATGGTAGTAGGTTGGTAGACAACAACCACCCAGGGAGGTACTACCGTCCTGTGGTAGTAGGTTGGTAGACAACAACCACCCAGGGAGGTACTACCGTCCTGTGGTAGTAGGTTGGTACACAACAACCACCCAGGGTGGTACTACCGTCCTGTGGTAGTAGGTTGGTAGACAACAACCACCCAGGGAGGTACTACCATCCTGTGGTAGTAGGTTGGTAGACAACAACCACCCAGGGAGGTACTACCGTCCTGTGGTAGTAGGTTGGTAGACAACAACCATCCAGGGTGGTACTACCGTCCTATCAAGTGAGTGTAAAGAACATATGAACATAAGAAAGAAGGAACACTTCAGCAGGCCTACTGACCCATGCGAAGCAGGTCCATGTCCCCCCGGATTAGCCCAATGACCCACCTAATCAGGACCCTTCCACTTAAGGAAGGAGCACGGCATCAGACCCAGCAGCATAAGCTAGTCAGGTCCAACTCTCACCCACCCACACCCACTCATGTATTTATCTAACCTATTTTTAAAACTACACAACGTTTTAGCCTCAATAACTGTACTCGGGAGTTTGTTCCACTCATCCACAACTCTATTACCAAACCAGTGCTTTCCTATATCCTTCCTGAATCTGAATTTTTCCAACTTGAAACCATTGTTGCGAGTCCTGTCTTGGCTGGAAATTTTCAGCACGCTATTTACATCCCCTTTATTTATTCCTGTTTTCCATTTATACACCTCGATCATGTCTCCCCTAATTCTACGCCTTTCGAGAGAGTGTAGATTCAGGGACCTCAGTCTATCCTCATAGTGCAGATTCAGGGCCTCAGTCTATCCTCATAGTGCAGATTCAGGACCTCAGTCTATCCTCATAGTGCAGATTCAGGACCTCAGTCTATCCTCATAGTGAACATTAAAATGGTCGGTATTTTATACCATTTTAATGTTCAATCTGTCAGACTCTGCAACACAAGGGTATCTTGGTACAGACCTGCAATCAACTTCGACAACTTCCACTAGTGAGAGCGGCTGGATTTGAGAGGGACCTGACCTCTCAACATCTGAGTTCTTACCTCTTCTAGTGACCTACGTCTCACCTCTTGGCGCTATATAAGGCTCCATCCTGTCACTTCATCTCCATATTGTTTCATACTATGGAACAATGCTCTTCTCCAGACTGAGGGACTGACCACCTCAAAACTTTAAGGGTGATGGACTGATTACATCGTCTTCAAGTATCTTCTGCTTCTATCAACTTTTCTGTACTTGACTGAAGAAGCCTACTGTGTAGGCGAAACGTTTCATAATAAAGATACCTAACTGTTGCATATGTGTCTTACCTAACATATCCTCATAGTGCAGATTCAGGACCTCAGTCTATCCTCATAGTGCAGATTCAGGACCTCAGTCTATCCTCATAGTGCAGATTCAGGGCCTCAGTCTATCCTCATAGTGCAGATTCAGGACCTCAGTCTATCCTCATAGTGTAGATTCATGGCCTCAGTCTATCCTCATAGTGCAGATTCAGGACCTCAGTCTATCCTCATAGTGCAGATTCAGGGACCTCAGTCTATCCTCATAGTGCAGATTCCGGACCTCAGTCTATCCTCATAGTGCAGATTCAGGGACCTCAGTCTATCCTCATAGTGCAGATTCAGGGCCTCAGTCTATCCTCATAGTGCAGATTCAGGGCCTCAGTCTATCCTCATAGTGCAGATTCAGGACCTCAGTCTATCCTCATAGTGTAGATTCATGGCCTCAGTCTATCCTCATAGTGCAGATTCAGGACCTCAGTCTATCCTCATAGTGCAGATTCAGGGCCTCAGTCTATCCTCATAGGGAAGATTTCTGATACATGGGATCAACTTTGTCATCCTCCTCTGTACGTTTTCCAGTGAATTTGTGTCCACTGGAAAACGTACAGAGGAGGATGACAAAGATGATACCATGTATCAGGAATCTTCCCTATGGTAGGATTGCTGGTATCTTTTCTGTCTCATAAACACACGGGATTACAGGTATATCTTGTTACTTCTACTTACACTTAGGTCACACTTAGGTCACACTTAGGTCACACTTAGGTCACACTTAGGTCACACTTAGGTCACACTTAGGTCACACTTAGGTCACACTTAGGTCACACTTAGGTCACACTTAGGTCACACTTTGGTCACACTTAGGTCACACTTAGGTCACACTTAGGTCACACTTAGGTCACACTTTGGTCACACTTAGGTCACACTTAGGTCACACTTAGGTCACACTACACATGCATGTACACACACAGTTGTGATGAATGGTTTTGAAAACCGACAAGTTGAAGGTTGAGACGCTTATGCAACATATGGGAATCTTTGTTAAGGAAACGTTTCGCCACACAGTGGCTTCATCAGTCCAATACAAAGCAGAAAGATGTAAGGAGAGTAGTAGTTTGAGGTAATCAGTCCCTCAGCCTGGAGTCGATGAGTTCAGTCCATCATTTTTACACACTCATCTGGGTTGTCGTCTATTTTCTTAATAGTTCTTGTTCTTTATTTTCTCTTATCTCTTTGGTGAAGCATAAGAGAATTCTTCCTCAGTCGTAAGAGGTGACTAAAATACCAGGAGCAAAGACTTAGTAACTCTGTCTCCTCTGTATATTACTAAATGAAAATAAATATATCCTGAAACGAATAAGAAAAAATTATAGATAAGACTTAATTTTAAGTGAGTTCTTGCTAATTGACCAGTTTTCCCTGTTATATATATATATATATATATATATATATATATATATATATATATATATATATATATATATATATATATATATATATATATATATATATATATATATATATATATGTCGTGCCGAATAGGCAGAACTTGGGATCTTGGCTTAAATAGCAACGTTCATCTTGCCATATCGGACAAGTGAAAATTTGTGTATGCAATAATTTCGCCAAAATCATTCTGAACCTAACGAAAAAAATATATTTCACTGTGTTTGTTTAGTATTAAATTATTGTAAACAAATCTAAAATATATTTAATTGGGTTAGGCTAAAATAAATTGTTCTTGTAATAATAAGGTTAGGTAAATTTTCTAAGTTTCTTTTGGTGCAAAATTAAATTTTTTTACATTAACCTGGAGTTTACCTGGAAAGAGTTCCGGGGGTCAACGCCCCCGCGCCCCGGTCTGTGACCAGGCCTCCTCGTGGATCAGAGCCTGATCAACCAGGCTGTTGCTGCTGGCTGCACGCAAACCAACGTACGAGCCACAGCCCGGCTGGTCAGGAACCGACTTTAGGTGCTTGTCCAATGCCAGCTTGAAGACTGCCAGGGGTCTGTTGGTAATCCCCCTTATGTACGCTGGGAGGCAGTTGAACAGTCTCGGGCCCCTGACACTTATTGTATGGTCTCTTAACGTGCTAGTGACACCCCTGCTTTTCATTGGGGGGATGTTGCATCGTCTGCCAAGTCTTTTGCTTTCGTAGTGAGTGATTTTCGTGTGCAAGTTCGGTACTAGTCCCTCTAGGATTTTCCAGGTGTATATAATCATGTATCTCTCCCGCCTGCGTTCCAGGGAATACAGGTTCAGGAACCTCAAGCGCTCCCAGTAATTGAGAAGTTTTATCTCCGTTATGCGCGCCGTGAAGGTTCTCTGTACATTTTCTAGGTCAGCAATTTCACCTGCCTTGAAAGGTACTGTTAGTGTGCAGCAATATTCCAGCCTAGATAGAACAAGTGACCTGAAGAGTGTCATCATGGGCTTGGCATCCCTAGTTTTGAAGGTTCTCATTATCCATCCTGTCATTTTTCTAGCAGATACGATTGATACAATGTTATGGTCCTTGAAGGTGAGATCCTCCGACATAATCACTCCCAGGTCTTCGACGTTGGTGTTTAGCTCTATTTTGTGACCAGAATTTGTTTTGTACTCTGATGAAGATTTAATTTCCTCGTGTTTACCATATCTGAGTAATTGAAATTTCTCATCGTTGAACTTCATATTGTTTTCTGCAGCCCACTGAAAGATTTGGTTGATGTCCGCCTGGAGCCTTGCAGTGTCTGCAATGGAAAACACTGTCATGCAGATTCGGGTGTCATCTGCAAAGGAAGACACGGTGCTGTGGCTGACATCCTTGTCTATGTCGGATATGAGGATGAGGAACAAGATGGGAGCAAGTACTGTGCCTTGTGGAACAGAGCTTTTCACCGTAGCTGCCTCGGACTTTACTCTGTTGACGACTACTCTCTGTGTTCTGTTAGTGAGGAAATTATAGATCCATCGACCGACTTTTCCTGTTATTCCTTTAGCACGCATTTTGTGCGCTATTACGCCATGGTCACACTTGTCGAAGGCTTTTTCAAAGTCTGTATATATTACATCTGCATTCTTTTTGTCATCTAGTGCATCTAGGACCTTGTCGTAGTGATCCAATAGTTGAGACAGACAGGAGCGACCTGTTCTAAACCCATGTTGCCCTGGGTTGTGTAACTGATGGGTTTCTAGATGGGTGGTGATCTTGCTTCTTAGGACCCTTTCAAAGATTTTTATGATATGGGATGTTAGTGCTATTGGTCTGTAGTTCTTTGCTGTTGCTTTACTGCCCCCTTTGTAGAGTGGGGCTATGTCTGTTGTTTTTAGTAACTGTGGGACGACCCCCGTGTCCATGCTCCCTCTCCATAGGATGGAAAAGGCTCGTGACAGGGGCTTCTTGCAGTTCTTGATGAACACGGAGTTCCATGAGTCTGGCCCTGGGGCAGAGTGTATGGGCATGTCATTTATCGCCTGTTCGAAGTCATTTGGCGTCAGGATAGCATCGGATAGGCTTGTGTTAATCAAATTTTGTGGCTCTCTCATAAAAAATTCATTTTGATCTTCGACTCTCAGTCTGGTTAGCGGCTCGCTAAAAACTGAGTCATATTGGGACTTGAGTAGCTCACTCATTTCCTTGCAGTCATCTGTGTAGGACCCATCTTGTTTAAGTAGGGGCCCAATACTGGACGTTGTTCTCGACTTTGATTTGGCATAGGAGAAGAAATACTTTGGGTTTCTTTCGATTTCATTTATGGCTTTTAGTTCTTCCCGCGATTCCTGACTCCTATAAGATTCCTTTAGCTTAAGTTCGATGCTTGCTATTTCTCTGACTAGTGTCTCCCTACGCATTTCAGATATATTGACCTCTTTTAGCCGCTCTGTTATTCTTTTCCGTCGCCTGTAAAGGGAGTGCCTGTCTCTTTCTATTTTACATCTACTCCTTTTTCTTAGAGGAATAAGCCTTGTGCATACATCGAGTGCCACATTAATGAAAAAAAATATATCTTTAAACGTTCTTATACGTTTAAAATTTTAATTTTAAATGAGTTCTTGCTAATAAACCATTTTTACATATTCGGCACGACATACATATATATATATATATATATATATATATATATATATATATATATATATATATATATATATATATATATATATATATATATATATATATATATATATATATATATATATATATATATATATATATATATATATATTTGACGTACGGATTAAGCCGAACTGGAGAGTTTGGCCTATTCGATAATGTTCTTTACTAAATTAAGAGAATATAATTGAAAATTCGTTACTGCCTTAAATCAGCGGAAATCAATCTGAACACAAAAAATATAAATCGTTAATTTAAAGTTATATTAAATAAATTTATACTGACCTACGATATACATAGCCTATAGGCAAGTTCGGCTTATTAGGCTCAACATATATATAAAATCTCGTTTGAAGTTTGTAATGAACGAATCTATCAGTGCAAAGCTTAAACAGTATTAGAACCCGCAGTGATCTGAGAAAATATTAGTGGTAACTACAGCTGAATTATAGCCCAGGTGGTAAATTATATAGTAGGATCAATATGGTGGTTGAAGATGAACCCATAAGTCATCCAGGACAACTCCATAGTTCTGCATGCAATTTATTTCAGCTAAAGAGTCGAGTTAGTTCTATGATCTGTGGTCTAGTATCCTTGATCTGTGGTCTAGTATCCTTGATCTGTGGTCTAGTATCCTTGATCTGTGGTCTAGTATCCTTGATCTGTGGTCTAGTATCCTTGATCTGTGGTCTAGTATCCTTGATCTGTGGTCTAGTATCCTTGATCTGTGGTCTAGTATCCTTGATCTGTGGTCTAGTATCCTTGATCTGTGGTCTAGTATCCTTGATCTGTGGTCTAGTATCCTTGATCTGTGGTCTAGTATCCTTGATCTGTGGTCTAGTATCCTTGATCTGTGGTCTAGTATCCTTGATCTGTGGTCTAGTATCCTTGATCTGTGGTCTAGTATCCTTGTAATGGATTTACAATCACCTTCACTAGGGACAGTAATTTAAGAACTAAGCGGAATTAAGTCAAGCCTTTTTCAACTTGCTGTATTGAAGACGAGTAAGACACTCACACACACACACACACACACACACACACACACACACACACACACACACACACACACACACACACACACACACACACACACAGACACACACAGACACACACACACACACACACACACACACACACACACACACACACACACACACACACACACACACACACACACACACACACACACACACATGTGTGGTCCAGTAACTGGCTTCTCGAATTCAATCCAGCCAAATGCAAAGTCATGAAGATTGGGGAGGGGCAAAGAAGACCGCAGACAGAGTATAGGCTAGGTGGACAAAGACTACAGACCTCACTCAGGGAGAAAGACCTTGGGGTGACCATAACACCGACCACATCACCGGAGGCACACATCAACCAAATAACCGCTGCAGCATACGGGCGCCTGGCAAACCTGAGAATAGCGTTCCGATGCCTTAATAAGGAATCGTTCAAGACACTGTACACTGTGTATGTTAGGCCCATACTGGAGTATGCAGCACCAGTCTGGAACCCACACCTGGTCAAGCACGTCAAGAAGTTAGAGAAAGTACAAAGGTTTGCAACAAGGCTAGTCCCAGAGCTCAAGGGAATGTCGTACGAGGAAAGGTTAAGGGAAATCGGACTGACGACACTGGAGGACAGAAGGGTCAGGGGAGACATGATAACGACATACAAGATACTGCGGGGAATAGACAAGGTGGACAGAGATAGGATGTTCCAGAGAGGGGACACAGGGACAAGGGGTCACAACTGGAAGCTGAAGACTCAGACGTGTCACAGGGACGTTAGGAAGTATTTCTTCAGTCATAGAGTTGTCAGCAAGTGGAATAGCCTAGCAAGTGAAGTAGTGGAGGAAGGAACCATACATAGTTTTAAGAAGAGGTATGACAAAGCTCAGGAAGCAGAGAGAGAGAGGATCCAGTAGCGATCAGTGAAGAGGCGGGGCCAGGAGCTGAGTCTCGACCCCTGCAACCACAATTAGGTGAGATTAGGTGAGTACACACACACACACACACACACACACACACTCTCTCTCTCTCTTGCTCTCTCTCTCTCTTGCTCTCTCTCTCTCTTGCTCTCTCTCTCTCTTGCTCTCTCTCTCTCTCTTGCTCTCTCTCTCTCTTGCTCTCTCTCTCTCTTGCTCTCTCTCTCTCTTGGTCTCTCTCTCTCTTGCTCTCTCTCTCTCTTGCTCTCTCTCTCACTTGCTCTCTCTCTCTCTTGCTCTCTCTCGTCCCCAATTTCCCTTCTAACTCTCCCCTCTCCTACTCTTCCCTTCACTCTCTCTCCCCCTCTACATTTCCCTTCTCTCTTCTCTCAAAAAAAAAAAAAAAAAAAAAAAAAAAAAAAAAAAAAAAAAAAAAAAATTGTTGGGGACTCGCAGGAACCAAGGATCAGATGAGAATGGTTCTGGTAGGGAGGAGTGGATGGAGGAGCAGTGGAAAAGGATGGAACAAGAGTGGGAGAGAAAATCAGGAGAGCTTTCTGAAAAAATGGAGAAAGAGCTCTCTGTGAAATTGGAAAAGAGGTTGGAGAAGGAGACAAAGAATTGGGAGGCACAAGTCGAAACTGCAGTAGCCAAGATAAGGGTCCTAGAAGTTGAGATAAATAGGCTGAAGCGAGTTACAGGGGCAGTGACCAGAGAAGACACAGCATATGAAGCTGCGAGGCCGAACAGGAAGGAAGGAATTATGAATTATGCTAAGGTCACATCAATCTGCCAAGGAGGACCAAGGAGTGAAAGGGAAGATCAGCTGGTTGCAGATGGAGAGGGTGATAGGTCGAATGCTGAGGCACAACAAGGCTATCAAGAGCCACTGGAAAAATCAAGGGAGAAACTGACCACATACAGGCAGGATCCAGAGTCACAGAGGGTGAGGCAATGGGAGGAAGAAAGGGCAAAATCAGTGTTTATCCATGGGCTTCAGGAGAGAGAGGAAAGGACACACACTGAAAGGCAGCAGGAAGAAAGAAAGGAGATTGAGAAAATCATCACGGAAATAGGTGAAGAGATGGACGAGATTGTAAATTTTCAGAGAATAGGGGGGTACTCGAAGGGGAGAAACCGACCAATCAAGCTGATTCTCAGGACGGAAACAGTGCGGAACAGGATCCTCCAAGAGAAACCACGATTGAAATACTCGGAAGAGTACAAGAGGGTGTTCCTAGACAGAGACAGAACAAAATCAGAACGACAGCAGCTGAGGGAGAGGACAAAAAAGCGAAAGGAGCTAGGAAAAGAGACAAGGAGGGAACCAGCAGAGGTCAGTCAGAGCAGGACAGAACAGCAAGGGCAAGCACACACACAACTACTCTCAGAACCATACAACCTATAACACCATCCCAACACACACTACAATCCATACCCACAGCCTCCACCCAACACCGAGCTATAGAATCCCACAGTATGCCACCAGGTCTCCCACCCTCACAGGCCCCCCAAACCACAGTGTTGGAAAGGAAACTGAAGGTATGGTACACAAACGCTGATGGAATAACAAATAAGTGGGAGGAGTGGCATGAAAGAGTCAAAGAAGCATAATCGGACATCATAGCTCTCACAGAAACCAAGCTTACAGGTATGATAACAGATGCCATCTTTCCAACGGGATACCAAATCCTGAGGAAAGACAGAGGGAACAGGGGGGGTGGAGGAGTGGCGTTGCTGATCAAAAATCGCTGGAATTTTGATGAGCTGGAGAGAGGAGATAGCGGAGAAGAAAGTGATTACATAGTGGGAACACTTCACTCTGGAGGTCCCAAGGTGGTAATAGCAGTGATGTATAACCCACCACAGAACAGCAGGAGGCCAAGGCAAGAGTACGACGAGAGCAATAGAGCGATGGTTGACACACTGGCTAGAGTGGCCAGAAGAGCTCATGCATGCAGGGCAAAGCTCCTGATCATGGGTGACTTTAACCACAAGGAGATCGATTGGGAGAACTTGGACCCACATGGGGCCAAGATACATGGAGGGCTAAGATGATGGAGGTGGTACTGGAGCACTTCATGTACCAACACGTAAGGGACACTACAAGAGAGAGAGGAGAGGGTGAACCAGCAAGGCTAGACTTAGTATTCACCTTGAGTAGTGCAGATATTGAGGACATCACATATGAAAGACCCCTTGGGGCCAGTGACCATGTGGTTTTAAGCTTCGAATACACAGTAGAGCTACAAGTGGAGGGAGAAGCAGGAAGGCCAGGACGAATGAAGCCAAACTACAAGAAAGGGGACTACACAGGAATGAGGAACTACCTGAACGGGGTTCAGTGGGACAGAGAACTGGCAGGGAAGCCAGTTAATGAGATGATGGAATATGTAGCAACAAAATGCAAGGAGGCTGAGGAGAGGTTTGTACCCAAGGGTAACAGGATTAATGAAAAAGCCAGGATGAGCCCATGGTTTACCCAAAGGTGCAGGGAGGCAAAAACCAAGTGTGCTAGGGAATGGAAGAAATATAGAAGGTAAAGGACCCAGGAGAATAAGGAGAACAGTCGTAGAGCCAGAAACGAATATGCACAGATAAGAAGGGAGGCCCAAAGACAATATGAAAATGACATAGCAGCGAAAGCCAAATCTGACCCGAAACTGTTGTACAGCCACATCAGGAGGAAAACAACAGTCAAGGACCAGGTAATCAGGCTAAGGAAGGAAGGAGGAGAGACAACAAGAAATGACCGTGAAGTATGTGAAGAACTCAACAAGAGATTCAAAGAAGTGTTCACAGAGGAGACAGAAGGGACTCCAGAAAGACGGAGAGGTGGGGCACACCACCAAGTGCTGGACACAGTGCACACAACCGAGGAAGAAGTGAAGAGGCTTCTGAGTGAGCTAGATACCTCAAAGGCAATGGGGCCAGATAACATCTCCCCATGGGTATTGAGAGAGGGAGCAGAGGCGCTATGTGTACCCCTAACAACAATATTCAATACATCTATCGAAACAGGGAGATTGCCTGAGGCATGGAAGACAGCAAATGTAGTCCCAATCTTCAAAAAAGGAGACAGACATGAAGCATTAAACTACAGACCAGTGTCACTGATATGTATAGTATGCAAAATCATGGAGAAGATTATCAGGAGAAGAGTGGTGGAACACCTAGAAAGGAATGATCTCATCAACAACAGCCAACATGGTTTCAGGGACGGGAAATCCTGTGTCACAAACCTACTGCAGTTCTATGACATGGTGACAGCAGTAAGACAAGAGAGAGAGGGGTGGGTGGATTGCATTTTCTTGGACTGCAAGAAGGCGTTTGACACAGTTCCACACAAGAGATTGGTGCAAAAACTGGAGGACCAAGCAGGGATAACAGGGAAGGCACTACAATGGATCAGGGAATACTTGTCAGGAAGACAGCAGCGAGTCATGGTACGTGGCGAGGTGTCAGAGTGGGCACCTGTGACCAGCGGGGTCCCGCAGGGGTCAGTCCTAGGACCAGTGCTGTTTCTGGTATTTGTGAACGACATGACGGAAGGAATAGACTCTGAGGTGTCCCTGTTTGCAGATGACGTGAAGTTGATGAGAAGAATACACTCGATCGAAGACCAGGCAGAACTACAAAGGGATCTGGACAGGCTGCAGACCTGGTCCAGCAATTGGCTCCTGGAGTTCAATCCCACCAAGTGCAAAGTCATGAAGATTGGGGAAGGGCACAGAAGACCGCATACGGAGTACAGTCTAGGGGGGCCAGATACCACAAACCTCACTCAAGGAAAAAGATCTTGGGGTTAGTATAACACCAGGCACATCTCCTGAAGCGCACATCAACCAAATAACTGCTGCAGCATATGGGCGCCTAGCAAACCTCAGAACAGCATTCCGACATCTTAATAAGGAATCATTCAGGACCCTGTACACCGTGTATGTTAGGCCCATATTGGAGTATGCGGCACCAGTTTGGAACCCACACCTAGCCAAGCACGTGAAGAAACTAGAGAAAGTGCAAAGGTTTGCAACAAGACTAGTCCCAGAGCTAAGAGGTATGTCCTACGAGGAGAGGTTAAGGGAAATCAACCTGACGACACTGGAGGACAGGAGAGATAGGGGGGACATGATAACGACATACAAAATACTGAGAGGAATTGACAAGGTGGACAAAGACAGGATGTTCCAGAGATTGGACACAGTAACAAGGGGACACAGTTGGAAGCTGAAGACACAGATGAATCACAGGGATGTTAGGAAGTATTTCTTCAGCCACAGAGTAGTCAGTAAGTGGAATAGTTTGGGAAGCGATGTAGTGGAGGCAGGATCCATACATAGCTTTAAGCAGAGGTATGATAAAGCTCACGGCTCAGGGAGAGTGACCTAGTAGCGATCAGTGAAGAGGCGGGGCCAGGAGCTCGGACTCGACCCCCGCAACCTCAACTAGGTGAGTACAACTAGGTGAGTACACACACACACACACACACACACACACACACACACACACACACTATTACGATGCTCCATAGGAGTTTTAAAGTATTTATGGCACGAGTCTAAGGGATCTCCAGTATGTAACATACACATGGGAAATCGTAATAAGAAATTATATATACAGATATAATTCAATCTCTTGTGCGGATCAATTTTAGAAATAAGGGGATACAAAAAATTCGTAAAATATGTCTCTTAATATAACGTATATTTATGGTCTTAAGATATTTTAATGGTACCTTTTACTTATAAATTACACATAAGGACTTTAACAGGCTTATAATTATATATTGTTACAATGGCCTCCATTCTGGCTAAATGGGTAGATATGATATAGTCAATTTCCTGAGACAATCAAAGTTTTAAACGGGTATAATTTGCCAAAATTAGAAATATTTCTTCTGTTTTCTATTTATGTCTAGGAATCTGTATTGATAAAGCCACTGGAGGGCGAAACGTCTACAATAAAGATAACCAGATGTTGCACAAGTGTCTTAACTTTCATCTTGTATTGTATACCTGTCTTGCACAAGTTATAATTTGACCAGTGTAACTGAGATCTGTGCAACACGGGAGAGTATCTACTAAGTGCAAGTGTCACTAGTCGCACTTGCGAGAGACTAAGGAATAATGGTATTCTACAGGTTACCTGGTTACCTGGAGGTTATTCCGGGTGTGATATAGTTCAGCTGGGCTTGTGAGGTCTCTGGGGAGACCTAATTTAACCAATTATATGGTCACCTTGCCTTGGCAAATGTTTGTCAGAGCCACGCCTTGTCGGCTTAAGACTGGGGTCTTTTGTTCTGGACGGCGTCAGACCTCGGCGTCAGATCAACACCACGTGGTGCACACCCCATTGTGGGGGATGCTCTCGGGACAATATAAGCCCAAGGAACAGCTGAGCAGGGAGATTCGAGAGGAGCTGCTGCTGGGGTGCAGGGCTCGGGAGAAGGCTGCTGAAGTCTCTGGAGGAGACTGTTGGAGGCATTGGGCAGAGTACTGGCTAGGCGCAGTACTCGTGCTGTGTAGGTCTTGGGACCTGTGGCTTAGTTCCCGTAGTGAACTGTCCTCTGTACTATATTGTAAGTTACATTCATTTTGGTCAACTTGATAGTGTTCCCTGTCTCACTGCCTATGTGTACCACCCCATTTATCTGAACCCCAATAATGTACTCCTGTTCCCAAATATATTATTGTACAAAGACTTAATAATAAAGGGTGTTTGAGTAGAATAGTAATATTCACTGTCCCCGTTATTTTCTCCATTTATTTATGTTTAGTTAAAGTAGTGAGAGGGTGAGTAGTGTGGAGTGGTGGGTAGAGTAATGAGAGGTGAAGTTGTAGTCACCAGTGACCTCACATTACCTACCTACCGCTAATCATCTCTCCTACCGCCTCGCCTGCCTGTCCCCTGCCTACTGACTCCCTTACTCCCATATTCCCCGATTATGCCATTCATTGCGATA